>NC_064852.1:109068698-109264255 GCF_024139225.1 Suncus etruscus | reverse complement strand
CACCAGCACCAATAAAAATAAAATGGAAATCTGATGAACCAATTTGGACAGGTCAGTGGCCCCTTAAAACTGATAAATTAAAGGTGCTGACAGAATTAGTGGAGGAACAGCTAAGTTTAGGACATATTGAACCATCTTTTTCTCAATGGAATTCACCTATATTCACTATAAAAAAGAAATCCGGTAAATGGAGACTTTTGATGGATCTTAGAGCTGTAAACTTATCCATGATACCTATGGGCAAATTGCAGACTGGTTTACCATCACCTGTAGTTATTCCAAAGGAATGGCCACTAATTATAATTGATCTGAAAGACTGCTTCTACCATATTCCTATCCACCCAGATGATAAAAAACGTTTTGCATTCTCAGTTCCTTCTCTCAATAATACCCATCCCTGCAGACGTTTCCAATGGACTGTTCTCCCCCAAGGCATGCTGAATTCCCCAACCATGTGTCAGTTTTTTGTAGATAAGGTTTTGAGCCCTGCTCGTGAAAAATTTCCTCAAGCCATGATATTTCATTATACAGATGATATCTTGCTCACAATGAACAACGAAACAGATTTACAGGAATTATACTCTTATGTTACTGACTGTTTACAAACATCAGGACTGAAAATAGCTTTAGAAAAAATACAGATAATGCCACCGTATCAATATTTGGGTTTTATTTTGGACCGGACGTCTATACGTCCACAAAAATTTTCTATCAAAAAAGAAAACCTCAGAACGCTTAATGATTTTCAGAGACTTTTAGGTGACGTAAATTGGCTCCGCCCTGCACTAGGAATCCCAAATGCAGAGTTATCTAATCTGTTTAAAACGTTGGAGGGTGATCCTGCTTTAGATAGCCCGAGAAATTTAACAACAGCTGCAAAAAATGAATTGGACATCTTCTTGAGCAGATTACAAAAATCGTTTCTCTCAAGATTCATCCCAGGAGAAAAGGTATTACTGTTAATCTTCCCTACAATAGAAACCCCCACAGGGGCCTTGATGCAACAGTCAGGACCTTTGGAATGGGTGTATTTACATAACAAACAACCTCGCTCAGTTGTCCCCTACTTACAACTGATTTCAGAGATTATTATCAAGGCAAGACTCAGATCTATATCTTTACTAGGTTTTGATCCAGATATAATAGTTTTGCCAGTACCAAAAAAGGAAATTGAGTCAATATTGCCAATTAATGAATCTCTACAAAGGGCCCTCTCAGATTTCACAGGAGAAATATCCTCCCATTATCCAGCAGGAAAAATTTGGGACTTTTTAAAGAAAACTCAGTTTGTTATTTCTTCAATTGTTCGGGATTCCCCTATTCCCAATGCCAAGGTTTTTTACATTGATGGATCCCAAAATGGAAAAGGAGGAATAACTGGAGACAACATTAATATGACCATAGATACCAAATATAAATCTGCACAGAAAGTTGAATTAGCAACGTTAATTTACCTATTAGAAAATGTATCTGAAGCCATGAATATAGTTTCTGATTCTTTGTATGTGGTAAATTTATGTCATGTGATAGCCACTGCATCCCTTAATGCTAATAACCCGATCATACAGGACTTACTTAAACAATTACAGCAGCTTCTTCAAAAACGAACTGAGCCCATCTTCATCACACATATTAGAGCCCACTCAGGTCTTCCAGGACCTATGGCTCAAGGAAATAAAACTGCTGACTTGCTAGCAATGCCTATATTTAAATCACCTATAGAGGAACATTCAGCCCTACACACAAATGCTCGCCGTTTACATGTGAATTACCAAATTCCATGGAGGCAAGCTAGAGAAATTGTAGAAAACTGCAACGTATGTGCACCGTTAACAAAAAAGACTCACATAGCAGGAGCAAACCCAAGAGGCTTACAGTCTAACGAACTTTGGCAAATGGATATAACTCAAACAGATTTATTTCCAAGGAAACCTTATCTTCATGTTGTGGTGGACACTTATTCTCGGTTTATGTGGGCAATTCCCATGTCTTCTCAAAAATCTAAGGCTGCTTGTAGTTTTCTTTTACAATGTTTCTCTGTGATGGGTATTCCATATTCTATAAAAACTGATAATGGGCCAGCCTATGTTAGCAAAACTTTTGAATTTTTTTGTAAGGAATGGCAGATAAGACATCTCAGAGGAATTCCTTACAATTGTAGGGGACAGGCCATTGTAGAAAGGACTCACAGAACCTTAAAAACTCAATTGCAAAAAAATAGAAAAAGAGGTTTACCACCAACGGATTTGCTGTCTTTGACTCTTATCACACTAAATTACTTTAACTTACCCCAAGGGGAAAGCTACACTGCAGCAGAAAGACATTTTAAAGAAGATATTCAGAGACAAGAAACAACCCATAAACCTATTTGGATCAAGGAGGATGAAAAATGGATAGCTGGCTATCTTCTCCTAAGAGGAAGGGGTTATGCCTATGTTTCTATAAATGATGACCCTCCCAAAAAATTTTGGGTTCCATTACGTCTTGTTAGAAATCGGGCTAGCACAAATGATCAGGTTCAGACTACAAACTCCCCTTCAGAGAAAAAACAGAATACTTCAGACACTAACAGCAGTAATATTACTAAGGTCTCTGGGGCAGGGAACGATTTAGCTGTCACACACCATACAATGAGTGAGACTGATGGTAGTGATAAACCCTTACACTCCGAGATGCAAAAGGAAAGACAGGAACCTGTCTTAACTGGGCTCCAAAATATAGGAAACTCTTGCTACATGAACTCAATATTGCAATGCTTGTATAATATTTCAGACTTAACTCAGTATTTTTATAAAGATCATTATAAAAAGGATATTAACAAGAAAAATCCGATGGGGCATGAAGGTAAATTAGCCGAAGAATTTGGTCGGCTCATCAAAACCATGGGAAATGGATTTCATAGATATATTAACCCTGAAAGCTTCAAAGTAACAATTGGTTTACTTAATGACCAGTTTGCTGGACACAATCAGCAGGATCCTCACGAACTACTGATGTTCCTAATAGAGGGATTACATCAGGACTTGCTTACTGTAAATCTAATGACAGACAAAACTACACATCTCATGGGAAATGAAAATTATGAACAATTTAGTCCAGAACACCAAAAGGCTCATAAATCTATTATTTATGATCTCTTTCAAGGACAATTCAAATCTATACTCCAGTGTCTCACTTGCCACCAAAAGTCTGAGGTTTATGAGACATTTGTTCATTTGTCTTTGGCTGTTACATCTACAGATAAATGTACATTACAGGAATGCCTCTCTGAATTTTTTAAAGAAGAAGAATTAAGAAATGACAACAAAGTTCTGTGCAACAGTTGCAAAAATAGAAGGGATTTTTCAAAGAAAACGTACTTATGGAAACTGCCACTAGTACTTATAATACACTTGAAACGTTTTGCTTTTGATGGCAAACAAATAAAAAAATTGCATACTTATGTAGATTTTCCTTTAGAAGACCTCAATTTAGAGGAATTCACTTCAGAGAATAAAAGCAAGATTAAGAAATACAACTTATCATCGGTGTCAAACCATTATGGTAAAGTTCACTATGGACACTGTACTTCATACTGTAAAATTGCTGCAAAACAACACTGGATCAATTTTGATGACAAGAAGATCAAAAAAGTCCCTAATACATTGGTGAAATCCACAGCAGCATACATCCTGTTTTATACTTCTTAGAGATCTACAATGAACACCAGATAATCATTTTACTTCCTTATCAGTTGCTATTAATGCTCTAGGATTCTTTCCACAGGCATGATCAATGAATATAGATTGAAAATCATGAATCCCCAATGTGTTTCCTTGTAGGATGGATTTATGTCTTAATTTCATTATTGCTCTAGGTCTCAGTTAATCATGAAATTTTACAAATTAATTTAGTCAAGGTTCACCTGAAAGAGAAATTTCTCATCATATTAATGTTGTTTTTCTTTCTAGGTATACTCATTTAACGAATTTCACTCTTTTTATTTTAACATCATTGCTTTATTTCCCTCAATTTAGGTTTTAAGACGCTTACATAATGATAATTTTAGGTGGACTTTCTTCACAGTGCTTCTTGCCTATGATTGATTATCATAAAGTTACTGTTATACAATAACTTTGTATATATACTGATATACACGTATAGTAGAGTTGTCCATGTTTGTATTATGCATGAAATTCTCTTTCAGATCTGCTAGGCAAAACCATAAAAAAAAAAAATTTTTTTTTTTGTGAATTTGAAATGATTTATCTAAACAATTGCCGGCTATTACATTTTAAGGAGCTTTTAATTGATTCAGCTGAATTCTCTTTTCTTTTGCTCTATTTTGGATCCTTTCCAACAAATATTTTTTAGTATGAGTGAGTGTTATGGCCATATTTTTTGTGAAGTCTGTGTGTGTATGTCTTGTTTAGTGTCTGTCTGTTCTACATATTTTGTATATAGTTTCCTTTTTCCTAACTTTATCTTCCCCAAATTAGTCTTCCTTATCCTTCCTTCTCTCTTCCTAGTCCTTAACATTTTAATTTTCAGGATTTCACATGTGCAACCCATCTCCTTCACCCACAACTACAAGCTTCCTGATCTCGGCGGGAAGAAGAAATCCATGACTGTTGGAGTTTTACACCATATATGCTGCAAACTTGTTGGAAATGAAGCCACCTGGGATTTGTATCACAATGTAACACCAGAGAAAAGATCCATGGACAAGACCCACAGTCTCTGGATCCCAGTTAAACTGTGCTATCTGAATTTCTGGTTTTCCATCCACATACAAAATGCTATTGTTGACCGTTTCTACAATGGCTACCCCAAGATTGCACCGATCCCAAAGGAAATACAGAAGCCCAACCAACTTATGATGTAATGATGTAACGCTTGGGGATGCCCCAACACATGGATGACTGTACTGGCCTTCCTTCTTCATTCAGCTTGATGTTATCTCCTGTACAAGGCTTCAACCGGCTTTTCCAGACCCATCAAGTGTCTTCTGCCGGTCTTTTTGGAGTTCCAGACCCCTCATATTTACAGATTGGTATTGAACTCTGTAGAAATTACATCTGTTGTTTTTCCTATAACTGTAATCCTTTGAAGTTATGTTTGGTACTACGCTTCTTTTGACTATCGTAATTAATGTTTTTCTATTTTAGTTTTTAATATTAGGAATCGATGTTGTATTACATTAAGGTTTTGCTTTCTTGACTTTAGGTTTGTGAGTTATATATTATTGTCTATAATTTCCCAAATGATATTTTTGTCTGTTCTCAGGGTTTTTTGCGTGGGCGCATCATAGGCAAAATACTAGGTTTATAGAAGGTTCCATCCATTTTGGATGGGCCCTCAAGTTGTTTATTTACACAGGGAGGGTCTCTGCCTTAAACATTTTGTTTTGGTTTGTGACTTAAGCTCCCATCTATAAATAGTCGACATCAATTTCAGACATCTTATGGACTTCAGACCGGATTAAGAACTTGGACTAAGTTCAGATACCTATTGATCATCATTGCAGTGGCTCCCCACTGTGCAGAGGGTGTATGTGCCACTTCTTCCGAAATAAAGGCCTAGTTCAATGCCCTCAAAGATGGGCTTTCTGGTCTACCTGAACTTGAATGAAAATGGAGCTGGAGAGATAGCATGGAGGCGAGGCGTTGGCCTTTCATGCAGAAGGTCATTGGTTCAAATGCCGGTATCTGCCAGGAGCAATTTCTGAACGTGGAGTCAGGAGTAACTCCTGAGCACTGCCAGGTGTGACCCAAAAACGACCACCACCACCTACAACAACAACAAATAAAGAAAAGGTGCTTCTTCTTGCCTGCTACACAACCTTTCTGGTGTCTCTTCGAAAGATCTATGTACGTTTTAGATTTATCTTCTCAGGAGCTTGTAGTTGATTCCTTGATACATGTTTCTGGTTTTAGACACCCTGTGCTTAGGTTAGAAGTTTTTCTTTACATTTTCCTGTGATGCGCTTATGCAAACAGCCGCTCTTTTATTATTGACTAATTTTTCTTTTAATAATTGTAGACAATAAGTTTAATTGTAAACAATTAAGTTTGTTTACTAAAAACAAAAGGGGGAATTGTTGTGTATGTAAATATTTTGGGGGATTACTATGTTGCTCACCCTAATCTGATTAGGTGATTGTGCCCTACCCTAGGGTGTGACCTGGCATTCTGCCCCCACCCTAGGGTAGGACCTGATTCTGCTTCCACCATTGGTTGGTATCTGATCCCACCATTGGGTGGGACCTGACTCTGGACTATAAGAGCAAGGGTCTGTGGAAGGCGAGAGGCTTTTGCTGGCTGGAACTGAATCGGAGTCTTTGGACTTCAGTTTTGTCCATCCAAATAAAGCAAATATTTCCACGAGCCTGATTGTCTGCGAGCTGTTTACCCGCCGTTTCACCTCAGAACCGTGGGCTAGACAGGGTGGCAGACACGTGCTACGAGCTGGAAGAAAAGGGCCTCATTCTCCATCCCTCCATCAGTCAACCTCTTCAGGGGCTGTCCTGCTACAGTCTCACATGCCACCAAAAGTATGAGGTTTATGAGACATTTGTTCATTTGTCTCTGGCTGTTACATCTACAGATAAATGCCTCTCTGAATTTTTAAATAAGAAGAGTTAAAGAATGACAACAAAGTTCAGTGCAACAGCTGCAAAACTAGAAGAGATTTTTCAAAGAAAACGTATTTATGTAAACTGCCACCAATACTTATAATAAACTTGAAATGTTTTGCTTTTGATGGCAAACAAATAAAAAAAATTGCACACTTATGTGGATTTTCCTTTGGAAGACCTCAATTTAGTAAAATTCACTTCAGAGAATAAAAGCAAGATTAAGAAATACAACTTATCATCAGTGTCAAACCATTATGGTAAAGTTGACTCTGGACACTGTACTTCATACTGTAAAATTGCTGCAAAACAACACTGGATCAATTTTGATGACAAGAAGATCAAAAAAGTCCATAATACATAGGTGAAATCCACAGCAGCATACATCCTGTTTTATACTTCTTAAAGATCTACAATGAACACCAGATAATCATTTCACTTCCTTATCGGTTACTATTAATGCTCTATGATTCTTTCCACAAGCATGATCAATGAATAGGATTAAAAATCGTGGGCCCCCAATGTGTTTCCTTATATGGTGGATTTATGTCTTAATTTCATTATTGTTCTAGGTCTCAGTTAATCATGAAATCTTACAATTTAATTTAGTCAAGGTTCAACTGAAAGAAAAATTTCTCATCATATTGTTGTTTTTCTTTCTAGATATACTCATTTAACGACTTTTAATTTTTATTTTAACATCATTGCTTTATTTCCCTCAATTTAGGTTTTAAGATGCTGACATAATGATAATTTTTAGGTGGACTTTCTTCACAGTGCTTCCCACCTATGATTGACTATCATAGAGTTACTGTTATACAATAATTTTGTATACTGTTATACACTTATAGTAGAGTTTTCCATGTTTGTATTATGCATGAAATTCTCTTTCAGATTTGCTCTGCACTGCCATTAAAAAAATTTTTTTTGAATTTGAAATGATTCATCTAAACAGTTGCCAGCTATTACATTTTAAAGTGCTTTTAGTTGATTCAGCTGAATTCTTTTTTCTTTTGCTCTATTTTGGATCCTTTCCAACAAATATTTTTTAGAATGAGTGAGTGTTATGGCCATATTTTTTGTGAAGTCTGTATGTGTATGTCTTGTTCAATGTCTATCTGTTTTGCATATTTTTTATATAGTTCCCTTTTTCTTAACTTTATCTTCCCCAATTTAGTCTTCCTTATCCTTCCTTCTCTCCTCCTAGTCCTTAAACTTTAATTTTCAGGATTCCCTTCACATGTGCAACTCATCTCCTTCACCCACAACTACAAGCCTCCTGATCTCGGCCTGAGGAAGAAATCCATGACTGTTGGAGTTTTGTACCATGTTTGCTGCAAACTTGTTGGAAATGAAGCCACCTGGAATTTGTGTCACAATATAACCCCAGAGAAAAGATCCATGGATAAGACCCACAGTCTCTGGATCCCAGTTAAACTGTGCTATCTAAATTTCTGGTTTTCCATCCACATACACAGTGCTATTGTTGACCATTTCTACAATGGCTACCCCAAGATTGCACCAATCCAAAGGAAATGTAGAAGCCCAATCAATTCATGATGGTAATGATGTAACACTTGGGGATGCCCCAACACATGGATGACTGTACTGGCCTTCCTTCTTCATTCAGCTTGATGTTATCTTCTGTACCAGGCTTCAACCCACTTTTCCAGACCCATCAAGTGTCTTTTGCCAGTCTTTTTGGAGTTCCAGACCCCTCATCTTTACAGATTGATACTGGAATCTGTAGAAATTTCACCTTTTGTATTTTTCTTATAATTGTAATCCTTTGAATTTATATTTGGTACTACACTTCTTTTGACTATTGTAATTAATGTTTTTCTATTTTAGTTTTATTGTTGTCTATAATTTCCTAAATGATATTTTTGTCTGTTCTCAGGGTTTTTTGCATGGGCGCATCATAGGCAAAATACTAGGTTTATATGAGGGTCCATCCATTTTGGATGGATCCTCAAGTTGTTTATTTACACAGGGAGGGTCTCTGCCTTAAAAATTTTGTTTTGGTTTGTGACTTAAGCTCCCATCTATAATAATCAACTGTATTTGTACATCAATTTCGGACATCATATGGACTTCAGCCTGGATTAAGAACTTGGATTAAGTTCAGAAGCCTATTGATATCATTGCAGTGGCACCCCCACTGTGCAGGGGGTATATGCTTCTTCCTCTAAAATAAGGGCCTAATTCAATGCCCTCAAAGATGGGCTTTCTGGTCTACCTAGACTTGAATGAAAATGGGTCCCGAGAGATAGCATGAAGATAAGGCCTTTCAAGCAGGTCATTGGTTCAAATCCCGGTATCTGCCAGGAGCGATTTCTGAGCGTGGAGCCAGGAGTAACTCCTGAGTGCTGCCAGGTGTGACCGAAAAACCTAATACCAAAAACCAACAACAACAACAAATAAAGAAAAGGTGCTTCTTCTCGCTTGCTACACAACCTTTCTTCGAAGGATCTATATACGTCTTAGATTTATCTTCTCAGGAGCTTGTAGTTGATTCCTTGATACATGTTTCTGGTTTTAGACACCCTGTGTTTAGGTTAGAAGTTTTTCTTTACATTTTCCTGTGATGCGCTTATGCAAACAGCCCTCTTTTATTATTGACTAGTTTTTCCTTTAATAATTGTAGACAATATAGTTTGTTTACTAAAAACAAACGGGGGAATTGTTGTGTATATAAACATTTTATGGGATTATTATGCTACTGACCCTACCCTGATTGGTGATTGTGCCCTACCCTAGGGTGTGACCTGGCATTCTGCCCCCACCCTAGGGTGGTACCTGATTCTGCTTCCACCATTGGGTGGTATCTGATCCCACCATTGGGTGGTATCTGACCCCACCATTGGGTGGTACCTGATTCTGGGGGATAAAATCAAGGGTCTGTGGAAGGCTGGGGGCTTTTGGCTGGAACTGATGCTGAGGCTTTGGACCTCAGTCTTGTCCACTGAATAAAGCTAATATTTCCACAAGCCTGACTGTCTGTGAACTGTTTACCTGCCCTTCACCTCAGAACCGCCAGTTGAACAGGGTGGCAGAGGCGTGCTCCGAGTTGGAAGGGAAAGACCTCATCCTCCATCCCTCCATCAGTCAACCTCTTCAGGGGCTGATTTGCAACAAGTATAATCTGGAAGTGTCACTTCTGCTGGAAAGTATGGCAGGGAAGGCATTTGCTTTTCACGTGGCCAACCCTGGCACAGGTTTAATCCTTGGCCCCCTAAGTGTATTGCTCTTCAGGAGAGATTCCAGAACATAAAGCTAAGATAGAGGAGAGTTGGGTTTGGTACCAAAAAATGAACAAACACAAAAAGAAGCGCCACCTCTGGAGGGGATGTGTGTGAACCGCGCTGCAGCACTTGGGCATGCAAGCATAACTGGGCCTCACCTGAGTGTAGCCTTAGCCATAGCAAACACTGGCCCAGATTTCTGTGTACTGGCCCAGCACTCAACCACCAGTCAAAGCACTGGCTTGCATGCAAACTGGTGGATGACTGCATCAGCTGACAGTGTGGGGGCAGCCAGTAAGGAGTCCAGTCCCAGTTAATCCCAACAATGGGAAGGGGATAGGAGCAGGCAATAAACAACCAATATAAATGGTAGGGAAAACCTCTACATGTCTTTTGGGAAATCTGTATTAAGTTTTGCTATAGACCTAAAACTGCTCAAAGAAGTTAACTAAAATCAGGGCTAGAGACAGCTTAATGGACTGGTACATGCTTCGCTCAAGGAGGTTGGGGTTCAGTATCCCTGAACACCTCCAGGTGTAACTCTTATTGCATGGCCCCAAAAGTCGAGCATGTGCAATTGTCTACAGGTACTTGGTGCTCTTCTTCGATCAAGCATTCACAGACCAGGAAGGAAAAAAGCCCTCAAGTGCAAACCCAACATTCCTTCTTGCATGACACGGGGAAGTCATCAACTTCCGTTTTATTTTTCGTTTAGGTGTTGTGATCCAACCCAAGGTTAGCAAAATCAATGAGTCTGCTTCTTTTTTCTTTTTTTTTTAATATTTATTTTAAAAGTTTGGGGCCACAGCCGGCCATATTCAGGGATCACACCCAGATGCGCTCTGGGAACATTATGGGGTGCTGGGGACTGAAGCCAGGTTTCCTAAGTGGGCTCTGTGGTAAGCGCCTCTCCACAGTCTAACACTCTGGCCCATTTCCATTTCTAAGCTCTGGCTGCCTCTTCAGGCCCGGGGGCCTATTTAAACACTATAGCAGCCGTGAAGCCACAGCTCCAGGGCCACGTCCAGGACGACCGACTGCGGGGCGAGCTCTGGGGCTGGGTCCCGGGTCCCCAAGGGCTTGAGGTCTGGTCACTAGAGCCAGGAAGGTCGGGCGGCGACACAGCCCGGTGACGTCACCAAGCCGGGCACAAAAGCCGCCCCAGCGCCCCCCGGGGCACCTCGCCACCCTCCGCGGTGGCGCGCTTCGAGGAGGCGCGGGAAGAGCCGGGCCGCCGCTCAGCTTCCGCCAGGACGCGCGGTACCACTGCCGTCGTGGGCAGCGGGAGAGCGAAGCCCGGGACGCGGGCAGCTCGACTCCGGCCGCGCGTCCGTCGCCGATGTCACGACCCCGACCCGCACCCGCGCCCGCACCGCGCCACGCCACGCCACGCCGCGCCACGCCACGCCGCGCCGCGCCGCGCCGCCACCGACGGCCGGAAGCCGGGGGCGGGTCTCTAGCGGACACGCCCCCGGACCGAGCCAATCAGCTCGCGCGGCTCCTGAATGGTGCGGTAAGCCCCGCCCTCCGCCCGGCGGCACCGCCCGCGCGCTCAGACCCAGAACGCGGCCGTGGCGAAGATGGCGACCGCCATGTACTTGGAGCACTACCTGGACAGTAAGCAGCCCGCGACCGCCTCCGCCTCCGCCTCGGCGCCGCCGCCTCGAGCCCGGCCCCGCGCGCGGACCCCGGGGATCGAGGCGGCGGCGGCGGCGGCGGGAGGGGAGTCGCGCGGACTCCGCGCCAGGGCCGTGGGGGAGGGGCGGGGGTCGGTGCGACGGCGCGGCGGGCGGGGGGCTTGGCGGTCCCGCCGCGCCAATTGCAGGTGCGTCACGGAGGGGCGGGGCCTCCGCGGTTGGCCACGCCCAGGAGCGCGAGGCCACGCCCCGACCAACCTGTCCTCCCCCGTCAGTATTCCCGCCCCACTGCATCTTCCCCTTTCCCCGCCCTGTCGCCTTGCTCCGCCCCGGGCCGGGACCTGTCTTTCCTCGACCTTGGCTGCGTCTCCCAGGCCACGCCCCTCGTCGCAGTGAGGCCACGCCCCTTCCCCGGGCCTGTTCTTCCCCCCGCCCTAGGCTTTCTCCCGAGCCGCGCCTCTTTGCTACCAGGCCCCGCCCCGCCCTTCTGCCAGGCCCGCCCCTGCTCGTACGACCGGGTCCCTGGCTCCACCCTTCTGTACGCCTGTTCCTACTGCTCGGCCTTCCCCTGCGTTCTCTGCACCCTCAGTACCCTAGTCCCTCGCCTTTCCCGTCCCGTCCCTTTTCTTCCCTTCCCGTGCCTTAAATGGCTTTTGACTTGGTGTAAACCACCCCGTCCCTCCTCTTGGTGGCCCGGCCCTGCACGAATTTGCTAATCCTTGTGGTTGGGCTGGGGACTCTTGGGTTTCTGTTCTGACACCTGTGAAGGCGGCTCCTCCGTTCCTGAATGGCTGTAGGGGAGGCGACGCTGGGGCATAGGACTGTAGGAGTTTTCTGGCACCAGTACGGGTTATGAAGGCCTTCGGGGCGGTGGGGAGCTCGGAGGGACGGCCTGAACGGCTGGGAACGTTGCAGGTGTAGGGTGATGATGGCACAGGGTTGAGATGGATTCGGTTGAGCTCATTTTGGCTGTGGTGGTCTCTCCGATTGTGGTGTCGCTGGTCTGCTCTCCTGACTGCCTAAGACAGTCAGGGGTCCGGGTGCTGCCATCAGACGTCAAGGCACGTGCGGCTGGTTGACAGTCACGGGCACCCCGGGGCAGGCTTGGCACCTGTTGTGCCAGGAGCGAGCAGACAGCCTTGCCCTGCTGGGTGGGTGGGGCCTGCTTTCATTTTGGGTGCCAAGAGATTCCAGGGTATGGTAGCTGGGCTGGGAACAGGTGAGATCTGGTGGTCGGTGGCTGTGTGTGTGAGGGCAGGGGGGCCACTGGTTGGGGTGCCAGGTGCAGGTAAGTATGTGGGCCTCGACTGGCCTTGTCTCACTGTAACTTGAATTCAGGTGAAGCCCGGGGGGCATCCTGTGTCCCAGCCTTGTTCAGGGCCCTGCATGCTGCATCAGCTCCACCCTGGGGTGTGGTTCCAGTAATCTGCACTGGGTGTTTGGTGCTAGGTCTCCTGGGCCACCTTCCCTCTGGCCCTGGTGGGTCTCCCTCCTGAGTGATGTTCTCCTTCTTGCAGGCATTGAGAACCTTCCCTGTGAGCTGCAGAGGAACTTCCAGTTGATGCGGGAGCTGGACCAGCGGACTGAAGGTGTGCTTCGGGGACCTGGGGTGTAGCGGGCTGCAACATCTCAGTTTCAGTCACACACTGTGCTATCACCCTCCTGGCAGTCCAAAGACTCACACCTTTTCCTTTCTGGAGAAGCTTGCATTCTCAAGTGAATAAAGGCATGTAGGTTGTTCAGGGCCATGCTGGGCAGTGCTCAGGGCTGCCTCATTCCTTCAAGGTGCTGAGCTGAGATGCAGGGCTGGCTCCAGGGCCTTCAGTATGCAGGCCTGGATTCCACCCGCTAAACTCTCTCCAGTCTATAGATAGTTAGAGTTTTCCCACTTGGATATTATCCAATATGTTTTTGACATTGTTATTGTCATGATTACTTTTAGGCCACACCCAGCTGTACTAAAGGCTTATTCTGTGCTCAGGGATCACCTTGGAAGGACTGGGGGACTATGTGGTGCCAGGGATCCAACCTGGATTGGCCTGTGTAAGGCAAATGCTCTAATAGCTCTCTGGTTCCTGTTTTTGTTACTTTTGTTTTATTTTTGTTCTGGAGCCACACCTGGCTGTGCATAGGGCCTATTTCCTGGCTCTGCATTCAGGAATCACTCTTGGTGGGCTCAGGGGACTTTATGGGATGGGACATCAGGGATGAAAACCAGTCGGCATGTGCAAGATTAGTGCTTTTCCACTGTGCTATAGCTCGGCCCTGTTTTTGTTATCTTTTCCGTTTTTTGGGTCACACCCTGCGCACTTGGGTTACTCCTGGCTTTGCACTCAGAAATTGCTCCTGCTAGCTCAGGGGACCATATGGGGTGCTGGGATTTGAATCATCCACCATTTGTCCTCGGTTGGCTGTGTGCCGTACCCCTGTGCTATCTCTGTTTGGCTTCTGTCATTTCTTTACTTCTCTTTCGTGAAAAGATCTGACTTACTGGGACCGGTGAGATAGCATGGAGGTAAGGCTTTTGCCTTTCATGCAGAAGGTCACTGGTTCGAATCCCGGTATCCCATATGGTCCCCCAAGCCTGCCAGGAGTGATTTCTGAGCGTGGAGCCAGGAGTACAGGAGTAACCCCTGAGCGCTGCTGGTGTGACACCCCCCCCAAAAAAAAAAAAAAAAGATCTGACTTCCTTCTCCAGCTGCTCCTGGCCTGGGCTGGGCCTTGGGTTTGGTGTCAGTGCTGGGGATGCAGCTGGCACCATGTGGGCACAGGCATCCCTGGATGTCTTCCCAGTTCCCTCCACTCATCCTCAGTGGATCGCATCAGGGGCCCTGTTCTGGGCTCTGTCCTTACCTCTCCTTCTGGAGTGTGGCCTTCAGCACCTACTTTCTGCCTCGAGATATCTCTTTCCTCTCTTTCCTCCACCTTCCTCCCTCCCACCTTCTTTTAATCCCTTTGTCCCTCCTTCCACCTTCCTGTTTTTCCTCTGTCCTTTCTTCCTCCTTCTCTCCCCCCTTTTTATTTACTTCCCTTCTTCACTGCCTTCCTACCTTCCTCTCTCTCCTTTCTTTTCTTCCCACACTTGTTATTCTGGGTTCACTCCTGGCAGTGCTTAGGGGACCATATTGTACTTGGTCAACCATGTATAAGGTTAGCTCCTTATCTGCTTGTTAGCTCCTTGAAACACTTGAAACTTTTTTTTTCTTTTCTTTATGGGCCACACCCAGTGATGCTCAGGGGTTACTCCTGGCTTTGTGCTCAGAAATCACTCCTGGCTTGGGGGAACCATATGGGATACCTGGGGATCAAACCCCAGTCAATCCTAGGTTAGCCCTACCGCTTGTGCCACTGCTCTGGCCCCAAACCTTTTTTTGTTTTTGTTTTTGGGCCATACCACTGGCTCTCAGGGGTTACTCCTGGCTCTACACTCAGAAATATGGGATGCTGGGGGATCGAACCCTGGTCTGTTCTTAGCTTGCCGACCTTGTGCAAGGCAAATGCCCTCAGGCTGTACTATCGTTCTGGCCCCTTATTTCTTTTTGTTTGTTTGTTTGTTTTTTTGGACCACAACAGGCTGCAGCATTGAACCTGGGTCACTCATGTTTAAGGCATACGCCCTATCTGCTGTGCTATTGCTCTGACCCCACTTAAAACAATGTTTTTGGGCCACACCTGATGGCACTCGGGAGTTACTCCTGGCTCAGTGCTCAGAAATCGCTCCTGGTAGGCTTGGGGGACCATATGGGATGCCGGGGATTGATTCCGGGTCTGTCCCAGGTAGGCCACAAGCAAGGCAAACGCCCTACTGTCACTCAACCCCTCCACTTAACACATTTTGTTTTGTTTTGTTTTGTTTTTGGGTCATACCTGGCAGCGCTCAGGGGTTACTCCTGGCTCTATGCTCAGAAATTGCTCCTGGCAGGCTCGGGGGACCATATGGGATGCTGAGATTTAAACCACCCTCTCGCATGCAAGGCAAATGTCCTACTTCCATTCTATCTCTCCAGCCCCACTTAAAACATTTCTCAGATTTGCTTTAGCCACCATGAAATTACAAAGTTATTCGTGATTGGGTTTCAGACATATAAGCATCTCTATGCCAATCCTTTCCTCACTGTCCCCTTCCCTCCACCTTTGTTTGTCCCCTACCACCAGATATTTTCAAAGAATCTTCCCTCTGGTTCCCAAAAAGACGTGGAAAGGTCACTTTCTCCAGTGGGCATAATCTCTGAAGTGTTTTTTCTGCCTGTGTGACTGCGCCTATGGGTCTTTTTGTGGTCATTCAGTAAACCCAGATCTGCCCCTGACCCTGGGGTGTGGCTGTCAGGTGGTCTTAGTCCCCCTCAGGGCTTCTGGATGCTGCCGCTCTGTCTGCCTTGTGCAGGCCCTCTGGGATCTTTGAGTTGCCTTGCCTGAGACAGTGTCCTGGGGCAGTTGTGGCTTGGATGCCCCCCTCTGTGGATGGGCATGTGCTGGGTACTGTCTCATGTGAACCCAGTTCTGAGGTGTGACCAAGGCTACCTGACCAAGTGTTACCTGTCATGGGAAGGCCTGCCTGAGAGCACCTGAGAGTGCAGCTGCCTGGCCCTGCCCTTACATTTTAGCGGGGTGCCTTGAGGACTTCACTGGAGCACCTCAGGGACGAGCCTTCCTCCTTTGCCTCAGATAAGAAGGCGGAGATCGACCTGCTGGCCGCAGAGTACATCTCCACGGTGAAGGCTTTGTCCGCTGAGCAGCGTGTGGAGCACCTGCAGAAGATCCAGAGTGCCTACAGCAAGTGCAGGGAGTACAGTGACGACAAGGTGCAGCTGGCCATGCAGACCTACGAGATGGTGAGCATGGTGGGCACCCAGCTGGCCTGTGGGCTCCATTGAGACCTTGTTCCAGCTCCATTGCTTGTGTGTTTTGTTGTTGGGTCATCCTTGGTAGTACTTGGGACTGTGCAGTCCTAGTTGAGTCCAGGATTCCTGCTCTGTGGGAATCCCCCTCCCCCAACTTACTTATCCTACCTGAATGATCAGAACCACCCACACCTGGAATGGGCAGGTAGTAAAGGGAGTCAGTCAGTAAGGAAGCCTGAGAAGCAACTGAAAGGGAGACAGAGGCAGAGAGAGCCAGAGAAGGAACAGAGAAGTAGCTTCTAGGAAAAGGCTTAGCATAGAAGTCATGTGAGGAAATGTACATGGTAGTTAGGACTATGAAATAAAGCTGGCTGACTCGTGGAACTTCATGTGACTGCTTTCATGTCTCTGCCGTTTGCAACCTTCAGACCTATCAGGCCATAGGGGCTTCAGGAGCCGGCTGAGCTGAGAAAGGCCTTACCATCCCCACACCAACTATAAGACTCGTTAATGTATATTAAAACAGTAGGGGCCAGAGCGGTGGCACAAGCGGTAGGGCATTTGACTTGCAAGTGCTAACCTAGGATGGACCAAGATTCTATCCCCCGGCGTGCCATAAGGTCCCCCAAGCCAGGAGCTATTTCTGAGCGCATAACCAGGAGCAACCCTGAAGCGTCACCAGGTGTGGCCCAAAAACCAAAACAATAATAACAACAAAAAACAACAGAGCTCCAGCCCCTCAAAGCCCCTCCCTGATCATGGGTTACCTGGAGTTTGATCTGTCTACTGGCTCCTGAGCCAGCAGCACAGGGGTAGCTGTAGGTACAGGTAGGTTCCTGTAGGCTACCCTTGCCCACACTTCCCGATACCTGAAGAAAACAGTAATTGTGTGTGGTATGTATGAGGGGGAGGAGCTAATGTTTGGGGGCTACTCCTGTCCTGCTTAGTTGCTCCCACAGTTTGGGAGGACTGTGTTGCTATGGTTGGAGTCTGGCATGAGCCATATGCAGGCAAACTCCTTTGTTTTTACTTTATTTTATTTTGGGGGGGTGGGTTGCCATACCTGGCAGTGCTCAGAGATTACTTCTGGTCTGCTGAGAAATCATTCCTGGCAGGCTCGGGGGACCATATGGGATGCCAGGGATCAAATTTGGGTTGACTGCATGCAAGGCAGATGCCCTCCCTGCCGTGCTATTGTTCCGGTCCCCTTTATCTCTCTTTGGACCAAGGAAATAATTATTACTTAGAAACCTGAATGAAGCATTGTGAAAAGTACCCCGGAAGAACTCACCTGCTTCAGGCGGTAATGTCCAGCCAGCCAGATAGTTCACTGAAGGGCAGACATAGCATCATGTAGGACAGCAGTGATCCTCACTGGGCACAAGGGTGTAGTATTCCTGTCCTGGTGTTCACAGGGCATGGCGCTCTCGTGGTCATGGTGCTCACAGGCATGGTGCTCCTGTGGTTTTGGTGCTAACATATAGTGCTCCCACATATTCCTGGGTGCTAACATAGTGCTCCCACATATTCCTGGTGTTCACAGAGGGCATGGTCCTAGTGCTCATAGAGAGCATGGTGTTCCTGGTGTTCACAGAGGACGTGGTACTCACACAATGTGGTACTCCTGTGGTTTTGGTGCTCACAGGGCATGGTGCTCACAGAAGGCATGGTGCCTCTGTGATCCTGGTGTTCACAGGCCATGGTGCTCCCATGTACCAGCTGCTGGCCCTGAGCAAGTTGATACCGTTGCTGCCCTACCTGGGCATGGTGCAGTCAGTGTTTCAATGTCAGCTCACCCCCCATTTTGTTTTTGGGCTTTGGCCCACACCTGGAAGTGCTCAGGATTGTTTTACTCTTGGCTCTGCCCTCTAAATCACTCCTGATGGGCCCTGTTTCATATGTGATGCCAGGGTTTGAGCCTGGTCTGCCACATGCCAGTTAGCACCGTCCTTGCTGTGCTTGGCTCTGACCCCACAGCTGCCTTCTCAGGCTCGGTAAGGATGGATGGTTCAGACTCAGAGCCCCAGGCTCACCTGCATTCCCTCATTGCCTGCTTGCTGTCGGCCCCTGACTGCCATGTGTGGGAGACGAGGTGCAGTGGCTTGTGGCTGCGGGGTCACTGCCCGTCTGCTCTTCCCGAGGTCAGGTCTGCCATCTTCATGCAGGTGGATAAGCACATCCGGAGGCTGGATGCCGACCTGGCCCGCTTTGAAGCCGATCTCAAGGACAAGATGGAAGGCAGTGACTTTGAGAGTCCAGGGACACGAGGCTTAAAAAGCAAGTCTGGGTTTTCCTCCTGTATGTTGCTGATCCCCATCGGGTTTGAAGACATTTGTGCTGTCACCGTGTCAGGGGTCCCAGCCCTGAGGGCTTTGCTCATGGGTTCCATGACTCTGACATGTCTCCTGTGGCCCTGAGCCCTGTGGGTCCCGTACAGGTAACTGGGTGCTCTCTGTCTTCTAGAAGGTCGTGGTCAGAAAGAAAAAAGAGGATCTCGGGGCCGTGGCCGTAGGACCTCGGAAGAAGACACCCCGAAGAAGAAGAAACACAAAGGAGGGTAAGAGATGCTTGTCTTGTTTTCCCTGAGTCCGCGTCTGGGTCTTGGAGGCCGGGAAGCAGTGGACACCTGCAGTAGGTGGGGGAGGGCCTTGTGCCTTCCGGGTACTGAGTGGGAAGGGATCCCAGGGACTGTCCCAGCCCTTAGCCAGCCAGTACGTGTCATCTAGGCAGTTCCTTGGTGGCTAGCCATGGTCTATTCTCACATCAGTGTTTCTGTCCCCTTTGTTGCTACGCTGTGTGATTCCAAGTATTCTGTGTATGCACTGCTGAATGTGAGCTGCTTCACTCCAAGACCCATCTGCTCCCCCGACCCCATGGCAGACCCCATTGCACCCGAGAGTCATTCTAGACGCAAGGGAATCCAGCCAGGCTTTCTGTGGGTGCAAGCTTGCACTTTGAGGTCAGGGGAGTCAGCTGTGGAGAAGCAGAAGTTTGGGCTCAGTCCTGCGTGTAAAGTCACTTGGTGTGTGCCTTGGTTGTGTATCCTGTCTTGCTGGCTCCCTCTATCTCTCCCTGGGATGCATCCCTTGGGGTGTCCCAAACATTCCCTTCGGGCTCGTTCTGGACAGATTTTGTGAAGAAGTTGCAGCCACTGAGCTCAGAGTGTGCTCAGTGCTGTGGGGCCAAGACATGCCAGTCCATGTCCTGTACCATGTCCTGTTTGTCTTTGAGTATGGGACAGCCTATCCCCAGGGTCCAGATGTCAGGAATTGAAACTCACATTGTGTCTACCTCTGGGTCCCTTGATTTTTATGGTTTTATCTATTTTCTACTTTTCTTCTGTCATTTTATTTTATTTTATTTTATTATTTTATTTTAATTTAATTTTATTTTATTTTATACTTTTTGGTTTGGGGTCTCACCTGGCGGCGCTCAGGAGTTATTTCTGGCTCTGCGCTCAGAAATCACTCCTTGCAGGCTTGGGAGACCATTTGGGATTAAACCTAGGTTCTGTCCTGGGTCAGCCGTGTGCAAGACAAACACCCTACTGCTCTGCTATTGCTCCAGCCCTTAACTCTATTCTTGTTTTGTTTTGTTTTGTTTTTCATTTTCTTCTACTTGAGTTTATTCTTTTAGTGTAAATGGCCTTTAAGATGCAGGTAGATTATTTAGATCCATGATCTCCATTTCTGTTTTTCTAACAGAAGCTTATAAAGCTGTAAAGTTTTTCTTTTTTTCTTTGGTTTTTGGGTCACACCTGGTGGCGCTCGGGTTCCTCCTGGCTCTACGCTCATAAATTGCTCCTGGCAGGCTTGGGGGACCATATGGGATGTGAGGATTCGAAACACCGTCCTGCGTCTAAGGCAAATGCCCTATTGCTGTGCTGTCTCACCGGCCCCTGTAAAGTTTTTTTCTTGTGACTGGTTAACCTGCATCTCAAAGTTTGATGTTTTATTTTATTTTTTATCCCATTCATATTACTTTATGTTTTTTGGGTTTGTTATTTGGATCACACCTGGCAGTACTCAGGTCTTGCTCTTTGCTTTGTGCTCAGGGATCACTCCTGGTGGGGCTTAGGGGACCATATGGGATTCTGGGGATCAAAGCTGGGTCAGCCATGTTCATGGCCAACACCCTCCCTGCTGTACTGTTGCTCCGGTCACACTTTTTTCTTTGATTTGTAGCTTAAAAAGAAGTATGTGTTTTTGTATTTAAGTCATTTGGGATTTGTTTTTCCAGGTAACCATTTTTTTTCTCCCAGGTAACCATTTTATAAAATACTTTATTTAGGGGCTGGAGTGGTGGCGCTAGAGGTAAAGGCATCTCTACTTTGCAAGTGCTAGCCTAGGATGGACCGTTGGTTCGATCCCCCTGCATCCCATATGGTCCCCCCAAGCCAGGAGCAATTTCTAGCCTATAGCCAAGAGTAACCCCTGAGCGTCAACGAAAAAACTTTATTTAAAAAAAAGTGGTGCCCGGAAAGATAGCATGGAGGTAAGGCGTTTGCCTCTCATGCAGAAAGTTGGTGGTTTGTATCCCGGCACCCCATATAGATCCCCCGAGCCTGCCAGGAGTAACCCCTGCGCGCTGGGTGTGACCCCAAAACCAAAAAAAAAAAAAGTACGTTCAGTAAGAGAACACTTATTTGTTCTTTTCACCTCTAGAAAATTGTGATCTCACATTATCTGAGGAGTTACTGAACCAATTGGTGTTGGGTGAGATTCTGTAATGGTTTTCACTCATGGAGTTTGTCATCAGCTCTGAGTGCCTTGTGTGTTCAGCGGTCACTCGGCTGTGAGTGTCCTGTGTGTTCAGTGGTCACTTGAAGACATTTGACTCTGAGGAGTGTCCATGTGTGATTGTGGTCACTGACAGGCCTGGACAGTAGTCACTTCTTTTCTTTCCTCCTCCCTCCTCCTTTTTCTTCTTCCTCCTCCTCTTTCCTCTTTCCTCTTTCCCTTCCATTTTATTCTTCTCCTTCCCCTTTTCCCTCCTTCCTTCTTTCCTTTTCCTTCTTTCCTTTTCCTTCCCCTTTCTCCTTCTTCCTTCCACTATCTTCCACCTTCTTCCATTACCCTGTTTCTTCCCTCTTCTTCCTCCTCCTTTCATTTCCTTTCTCCTTCCTCCTTCTTCCCTCTTTTTTTTTTTTTTTGTTTTTTTTGTTTTTTGTTTTTGGTTTTTGGTTTTTGGCTATCTGCTCAGGAATAGCTCCTGGCAGGCACGGGGGACCATATGGGATGCCGGGATTTGAACCAACCACCTTTGGTCCTGGGACGGCTACTTGCAAGGCAAACGCCACTATGCTATCTCTCTGGCCCCTCCTTCTTCCCTCTTTCCCCTTCCATCTTTTCCTCCTTCCTCCTTTCTTCATTCCTTCTCTTACTCCTCCTCCTCCTCCTTCCTCCTTTCATCTTTGCTGCAGCTGGGGCTAGAGTGGGGCAGAGTGGGAAGGCCTGGAGCCCTTGCTGAAGCCCTTTCCTGGCCCTGTGGGTCTGGAGACCTGGCATCTATCTGTGGCATGGGTGTGCTGCAGCCCTGCTCCATACTGACTGCTGCGGGCACTTGGATTGTGGGCTGCTCCCGGTGGTGCTCTGTAGACCGAGTGTGGTGGCAGCTAGGATCAAGCCCAGACTTCAGCTGAAAATGCACTACAGTGTCTTGCAGGGTCTCTGGCCCTGGAGTTTGTGTGGGTTTTGTTTTTGGTCCACATCTGGCTGTGTGTGTGGGCCTCCATGGTCCCGGGGCTCAAACTCAAGCCTCCTTCGTGCAAAGCCTGACTTCCACCCTGCTGAGCATTTCTTCCCTTCCCACCTTCCCTGCTCTGTGTTGGTCAGTCTGACTTGAGGCTGCATCACCTGATTTCTGAGCTGAGGAGGCATTTCCTTTCCTGAGACCTGTTTCTGCCTCATTCCAGCACTCCCCTTGCTAAGTGAGAGCTGAGTACCTGGCCTTTGGGTACTGCTTCCTTTCCCCCTTACTGTGGAGGAGGGACTGGGAATGTTGTGTTGCTGGCTCTGTCGAGGCTCATTTGGTGTTGGCACTGTTCCGGGGTCTAGCTCAGGGCAGGGCAGGACTCAGGTTTGGGCACAGGTGCCTGGGCTCAGAGTGGCGCAAAACCCACCATCCTGACCCTGTTTCTGTGAACTGCTGGACTGTGTGTGCGAGTGTGTATGCACGTGAGGGGCTGTACTGAGCTGTGCCAGGCGTGTTCAGTCTGCTTTGTTTATGAGTATGCGTGTGTGATAATGCATGGGAATATGAGTGCATATGTGTATCTGAGTGCAGGATTACAGTGTGAGTGTATGTGTGAATGCATTGTATGAGAAAGTGAGCACATGTGTGTGATTTTGTGTGCATATGAGCACATCTGTTTCAGTGTATGACTTTATGTGTGCAAGTGCAAGTGTGTGTGTGTGTTCATATGTGAGGAGTGCCTTATATGTAAGTATATATGCATATAAGTATATATGTCAGTATGCTATATGAGTTTGCGTGTGAGAGTACATGTTTGAGGGATGCAGTCTGTGTGAGTGCATGTGTGTGAATGAATGTATGTGAGTGTATATGGTGGATCAATATGTGTATGAGTGAGTGTATGCATGTGTGAGAGATGTGACATGTCTTTGAGTACATGCTTGTGTGTGAGGAGGTGCGGTACCTGTTGCCCTGGCCTTGCCCACCTTGTATTGTGATACCGGGGAATGATTGTCTCCCCGACCAGGGTGTGGGCACAGCTGCCCTTGCTGGGTTCCCTGAATTCCTGAGCAGTGTGTTGGAGTTCTGGTGTGGAATGGGTTCCTGACACTGCCTGGTGGCAGATGCCATATGCCAGGGGCTGGCACTGAGCTCTCTTGGCTGTAGTAGAAGTAGTACCTTGGGTAGAAACCATAGGAAGCCCCTGTCACCCCACCTTGGGCTAGAGGGACTTGGGACCCAGGTGAGCACCGATGTCCCTGGTGATTCCAGCTGTTCTCCCAGGTGAGGAGGCAGTAAACATCGTGGAGACGGGATGGCATGGGGCTGAGAAGTCAGTGTTCCAGAGCTATACAGCCAGGGGCTTTGGGGTGGTGGAGCTTTATGAATGTAGCTGGTGAAGAACTATCTGGGTCAAGTTGGGGAGCCAGGAGTGGCCCCAGTGTCCGAGCCTGTCCTCCACTCTGCCCTCTTCCCCACAGGTCTGAGTTCTCTGACACGCTCCTCTCTGTGCACCCCTCGGACGTGCTGGACATGCCCGTGGACCCCAACGAACCCACCTACTGCCTGTGCCACCAGGTGTCCTACGGGGAGATGATTGGCTGCGATAACCCGGACGTGAGTGTCAGGACAGGCCCGGCTCTTGGGACATTCGGGTGGGAGGATCTGGGTCTGGGGACACTTTTAAGTGGGAGGATCTGGGTCTGGGACACTTGAGAGGACCTAGATCTGGGACACTCAGGTGGGAGGACTCAGCTCTAGGGACCCTGGAGAAGAACCTGGGCCCAGTGCTGACTGTCTTTTGTTTTGCAGTGCCCAATTGAATGGTTTCACTTCGCCTGTGTGGACCTGACCACGAAGCCCAAAGGAAAATGGTCAGTGTGGGAGTCTGGCAGGCTCCCGTGGTGGCCAGACCATTCTGCTCAGGGACCCATGGGATCCTTGGGGAGGCTGTTTGTCTCGTCTGTAGTCTGACAGGGTTGGGGCTGCCCTGAGGTACAGAGTCAGATTGAGCAGCCCAGGCTGGCCTGCAGCAGCAGACTGGCTGTGGTCAGTTGGACCTAGACAGGGACTATTTGAGAACCCTAAGGTGGCCTTTTTCACTTTTTGTTTTTTGGGTCACACTGGTGGTGTTTAGGGCTTACTCTGGAGCTTGTGAATGCAGGGACACTAAGGGTATGACCCTTATTCCTGGCTAAACTGCCTCTGTCCACCAGCACATGTTGGGACACTGGGTCTGTCAGCTGACACCTGCTTTTATGTTTAATTTCTTTTTCTTTTGGCCACAACTTGGGATTGAGACTGTGCTCAGGGATTTATCCTGGCAGTGTTGGAGAACTGTATAGGGTGCTGGGGATAGAACCCAGGTCAGCAGTGTGCAAGGCAAGCACTCCTCCCATTGGTCTTGTCACCTGGCCCATGTCACTACCTGCTTTATCGTGGTCCCACTCCTAAAGGCTTTGATGCTGTTGTCGCAGGGGAGCATGTGAGATGATTCCTGCCAACACTGTTATCATGTGGCTACCAGAGCACACCCTTGACTCTGATAATGTCCACTTGGATAAGAACATTAGGGCCTGGGAGATGAGCTACTGAGGCGTATCTGCCATAGCAGTGTTCCCAACTCTGTGACACCCCCCCTCCTGGGCCGTGGGGAGATGGGCTGGTCCCTTGCTTGGGCCGGATGCAGGTGTCTGAGTCCTGCTCTCTTGTGATAGGTTCTGTCCGAGGTGTGTTCAGGAAAGGAGGAAGAAGAAATAAGGAGGAGACAGCGTGTTTCCTGCATTGAAGAGCAAGTTAATATATTCCTTCCCTTTTTGTTGCAATATCTCACCTTCATGTTAAACTACCTTTTTTTCAGATGATACTTAGTGATTCAGTGGCTAGTTGTAATTCTGGAAATTCTCTAGAACAAACACAAGCCCATGTGATCCCTGTCTGCACCATGTAGCTCTCCCGGGTCTCCTGATATCCAATCTGGCCTGCTGCCATTCTTTGCAGGAACTGGGAGCCTGAAGGGGCTCGGTGCTTCCCAGACCACACCTGCCTATGTGTGCAGTGGCATCAGTACCCAACCACTGTCTGCTCGGTCTCCAGAGGCACCGGACACTGCTCTCCAGGGCTGCTTGGCCTCCTCTACCTTCCCTAGAATTCAGGATGGGCTCCGAGTGTGTCTCCTGCTCAGAGCATCTGCACTTGGCCCCTCTGCACAGGGCAGTACAGGGTGGGCTTCATGAGCTTGTGAGAGACATTGGGCTGTTGTGCCCAGAGGATTCCTGGACTCGAGGCCCACAGCATCAGTCAGACCCAATGGATAGGTCTTGTTGAGAGTCTAGAAAGGTGTCAGGCCTCCTGGGAGCTGAGTTTTCCCTGCACCATCTTTCACAGGGAGGCAGTGACAACCAGGAGGAAGGTGGGATCTGGTCACTGTGTGCTGCAGTTGGGCAGAGGGGCCTGCTGGACTTGGGCAGGGCCCAGGCTGCTGGGAAACATGAGTGCCAGTCAGTTCCTGTTGGAGATGTGGGCACTGGAAGACTGGGGCAAACGGGGTGGTGTTGATTAGGGAGGACAAGTGTGGTACAGTGGTCTATTCTCAAGGAGGTGCGTGGCTGTACCCTGGCACCATTGCTCGGTGCCGCTAGGTGCCAGTGAAGAGGGCACTGCTGCGTGAGCCTGTCTGTCCTCAGGGACTCTTGCCCTTGTCTATATATGCTTTACAGGGACTACTTGTGCTGGTTAGTAGTGTTCCAGAATGGCATGTTGCGGGGCTGGGGACAGTGGGACACACAAGGAGGTGAAGGGGTGGGACAGTCGGGCGCATGGGGACATAACCTGCAGGTGACGGGGGTGGGGGAACAGGCACAGATGGGTGCATGGGGACAGTCTCTGCAGGTGATCATGGGGGGGGACAGGCACAGATGGGTGCATGGGGACAGTCCTTACAGGGAGCTGTGGGGGGGAACAGAGATGGACTCATGGGGACATCCATGCAGGTCATTGAGAGGGGGGACAAACAGGCATATGCGACCATCCCTGCAAGTATCTTGGTCCTAGCTGAGAGCCTTTCCTGTGGTGGGTCCCTCTGCCAGTTGAAGGATAGTGCCCCTGGCTTGTACTTTGGGCGGCATCCTTGGGGTTGTCCTGAGCTGGAGCCTCTGGTGTGTGTCCAGGTTTCATCTCAGAGTGTGCCCAGCTGTGTCTGAGCAGGGGCAGAGGGACTCCAGGGCTTCCAGAGGGGAAGGACAGCGGCGAGGCCCTCAGCAGGCCCAGAGACTGCCTACTTTTCCCTTTGGGGAGCTGGTCGCACTGCTGCCCACCTCATTCTGCTGTGACTATCCTTATCTCCACCACCTTGCCCATTGCTCATGGGCACCATGCCTGGAGGCCTGCAGACAAGGGCTCAGTGCCCAGCTGCTGGCTGGCAGCTTGCAGCCCCAGGGCAGGTGCTCTGTGCTGGGCTTTGAAGGGTTTTCTGTGTGGCCAGTGAATAGTGGTCTTGCCTAGTGCCTAGAGGACGTGCAGGAGGCCCGGGGTAACCTCCTTCAGGGTTCTGTCTCCATTGTCCTCTTTGGCGTTGTTCTGTGACATGGCCCTTCACGTTTCACCCAAAATGATGATTCAGCTTTAACATGAATGTCCTGTCATGTTTCCAAGGAATTCCTCTGTGTTCCCTTTGTAAAGGAAAGATACTGTAAATCTTTTTAATAGTTCATGTCAAAGATGTATATCTGTATTTTTGGATCATGTTATAGATGATGGATATATTGTTTAATAAATAAAATATTTTTTGGCACAAACCTTGATGGATCCTTTTGGGAGTGATGCAACTCTGGGTGTGACTGCCTAACCTGGGTTGTGGGATGTGGGGATCCCCAGACCAGCTACTGTGGGTGAAGGAGGGTCTGAGCAGGACAGCAGGACAGTGGCTGGGAGGCTTCATGGGGTCCCGAGAGGTGCCAGGGCCTGACTTCATGACACCAGCACATACCCCCAGCTGCCAATGGGGGTGACGCTGGAGGAAAGACAGCACAGTACTGACTTCAGGTGGTCCCCGTCCATGCACACCAAGACTAGACGTCTGTCAGGTCTGAGTGGGACCAGGAAACTAGTTTTACTTCAGGGGACAGGCTTGGTCACTGTGCACTGTTTCTTCCCAGGGTGCAGGAAATCACGATCAGCAGTCAGTTGGTTCCCGTGTCTTGTCTCTGTGTGTCTGTATCTGGTTCCTCTGTCCCTGTGTGTTGTCCTAGTTCTGAGCACTGCAGAGCAGAGCTGTCAGCAGTGGGCCTGCTGTGGGGATGGGAGCTCACTGGCCACCAACTGGCCACTGGCTAAGTTTAGGTCTCTTAGTAGTAGTGGCCAGTGTCCACCAGGTTGGCTGCGCTGAGGCTGCTGCTGAGGTTGGTGGGCTGACCAATGTGGGATAGAGGGAAGGTGCCTTGGAATCCCGCCTTCCGGGTCTGGCCCAGGGCTGGACTGAGGCCGTGGCTGGCCCGGGCAGAGCCCTGGGACAGCCCTGGGACGAGGGGCGGGGCCTGGGTGGTGGGCGTGGCCCGGGACTCTGGGCGCATCCCAAGGCAATGATGCCCCGGGACTGGAAGGGGCGTGACCTCGGCAGCACCCCAGTGCGCATGCTCGGCTCCTCGGCCCCACCCCCTCGGCGGTGCGTGGCGGCGGCGGCGGCGGCGGCGGCGGCGGCGGCGGCGGCGGCGGCGGTGGTTCCGGGTGCGGGGGCTTGAGTCGTGCGCTGGAACGACGGGTTCCGTCGGTGCGAGCGCCGGGAGGGTCCCGGGGCTCAGGCGCAAGTTCGTGTCCAGGGCGCTACTCGAGGGGCATCGCGGGCCCCTCGCCACCCTGCCACGTCCCGTGCGCGGCCCGAGCCCTTCCCGACTCCTGCCCTGCGTGGGGACGCACCTGACTTGCCAACAGCACCCGCCCGCTCGGGCTTAGTTCGGGCTCGGGCTGGACCCGAGAGCGGAGGTGGCTGAGTCCGGGGCCGCCTCTGGGGGGCCGGGGATCCCAGTCTGGGTACAATGCAAAGACCTCGGCCTAATCTCTCTCAGGTCTTGGTTCTCACGGCAAGGAATTTCAGGAGACGACCGTGGCGTGCTTTTGTTTGGGGGCTGCAACCAGTGGTGCTCAGGGAGCACTCCCAGCTGGGCCTTGGGGAACATATAGAATATCAGGGACCAAACCCAGGTCTATCACCTGCAAAGCAAGTGCCCTACCTTCTGCACAATTTCTCAGGCCCTGGGACAAACTTCATGTGGGGAACTACAGGAGGACAGAGTCCAGAAAGAAGAAAAAAATATTTTTTTTGGTGTTTTGGGCCAAACCCGGCAGCGTTTAGGGGTTACTTCTGCCAGGTTTGGCTCACCATATAGGATGCTAGGGATCGAAACATGCTAGGCTGCGTGCAAGGCAAACGCCCTACCCACTATGCTATCGCTCTGGCCAATAACCATTTATTTTTTTTAAAAAAGGAAATAGATCTGTGAGTTCTGGTGGTGTCTATATTCAGAGGTTGAGGGAGGTTTCTGAGCTGCCAGTTGTCTCTCGATGGCCCAGGTAGGTCTGACAGGCGTGGCAGTGCCCAGAGAAATTCCCATGTTCACATTTCTTGGCTTTAGGCTTTGCTGAAGTTCACTGTCAAGGGGCCTCTGAAGTCACTGAAGTTGCTTTCCAGGCCGGAGCAATGATGTCCTGTCTGGTGCCCAGATGGACTGGGCAGTTCATCTGGCGGCAGGTGGCTAGCACTCCTCAGCCTTCGGTGCAGTGGAGGCCCAGAGCACTTGTGCTGGGCAGCCCTGGGAGAGTTGAGAGCTCCTGCCCCCCTGTACGCAGGGCCAGCTCATCCCCACCACCCAGCGTCCCTGAGGTGGCCCTGACCCAAGAGCGCTACCTGGTGCAGCGGCTGCCATTCTCCACAGTGACTGCACAAGATCTGGCTACCTTTGAACGCATCATTCCTGGCCGAGTGGTCACAGACCCGGAGCAGCTGGAGGCTTCAAACGTGGACTGGCTGAGGTCTGTCCGAGGTGAGTGGGGAACCCAGCTGCATGTGTCTGTGCAGAGGGAGCTTGGGTAAAGCTGGCATGGGGGTGCTGACATGGGGTGCAGAGGAGACACCTGCTTGATGGTGGGGGGAGGCGGAGTGTGGGTACTGGGTAGTAGAGAAATCAGCATAGTAAAGATTAACTGAGCGATGAGCCAGCCAGGCTGAGGGTGGCTCAGCAGACACATGCTGTACTGTTGGGTTATACCTTATTTTATCCAAAACAAAGATCATCCCTGGTTTCTTAGTATGTTTGTTTACAACTTGAATTTACCTCAAAACAGAGATTGTCTTACTTGTAAACCTGGGTGGCTTTACTGTCCCACCCAGGGGTGGTCCCTGTACTCAATGAAAAACCAGGCAGCTTTGGCTTTATACTAGGTAGAAGACTACCAGTATTTTATCCTCAGTCTGGTTTGGATTATTTCACGTGTGACTCTGATTCAGACTCGTTCACCTGAGGTTGGAGATACGGTGCATGGGGTGATTTTACACTGTACTTCCATGGCCCTGTGGTCTGACTTCATGGGCATGTGAGCTCTGTGCACCAGGACAGTAGCAGAGGAAGGGAAGGAAGCTCTCAGCCAGGTCAAACCAGGGAACCCACCTATCCACAGGGCCTCCACCTCCTCGGAGCAGAGGAACCTCTGAGGAGGAAGTGCAGCAGCTGCCTTGGGAAGCCAGACCAGGGAGAGGCCCTTCCCTGGAGGCCTCTAGGCCAGACTCTCTCCATGGCCAGCCTCATGCTCTCTCCTTTGCAGGCTGCAGCCAGGTGCTACTGAGGCCGTGCTCCACAGAGGAGGTTTCTCACATCCTCAGGTACTGCACCCTGCTTCCTATACTGCACATGCTGTGGGCACACCACAGAGTCAATGCTGGGTGGCAGGCAGGGGCTGTCTCTGCTGCACCTGAACCCAGGACCTCAGGGTACCAAGGCTTCACATGGGGCAGGCTACTTTGTATGCATGGAGCCCCCTCTTAGGCAAAAGGGAGGGAGGTAGTTTATCCTTGGAGATCTGGGGCTTGGGGTATCCTGAGACTGTGGGATTAGGACAATACGAGCAGAGATGCATATAAGTTTTCAGTCCCTAAATATTGCCTCTGCCTTTCACTGCCGCTGTGGAGTGGAGTGTGTTCTGTGGGCACGGTCACTCCCATTCGGAAGTACCAGGGCCTGGCTCAGTGCTCATAGGTCGTTCCTGCCATTCCATGGCTAGTGACAGACAGTGTGCGGGGTGCCCTGTCCTGGGTGCCTGAGGGGTCTTGCCTGAGCCTGGGTCCCTGCTGATCCTGGCTGTCCCGGGACCGTCATTTGCCACAAGGGGGCAACTCCTTTGCCCAAACCTTTTCCCCTGGCATGAGGTTAGCAGTGTTGGGCTGTGATCAGGCACCAGGTGCCTCATGGTTCAGAAGGGTGGCCATGAGGACTGTGGACAGGATCACTGAGAGTAGGACTGAGCACTCTCCTCCTCCTGAGCTGTAACCATGCACATCTGACCTGGGGCAGGAAGAGGAGATGGGGGCTAGGCCTGGTTCTCCTCAAGCAGCCATACCGCTGTGGGGGTGTAGAAGAGAGAGAGAGACCTTCGCGGTTGTCTCTTCTTTGTGCCAGTTACTGTCATGAGAGGAACCTGGCCGTGAGTCCACAAGGGGGCAACACTGGCATGGTTGGCGGCAGCGTCCCTGTGTTCGACGAGATCATCCTGTCCACTGCCCTCATGAACCGAGTCATTGGCTTCTATGATGTATCCGGTGAGCCCTGCTGCACTGTGCTGTATATCTGGGCTAGCACAGTGCTGGGGGCCCTGTCCAAGGAAGGTGGAGGGACTTATAGCTCAGCATGTCTGGGGTCATTGGAATGGGGAGCTCGGGCAACGTCCTGCTTCCACCCTTTTTATATCCAAAGTGGCCAGACAGACATGTGCTCGAGGCACCATCTTCTGTCTGAGAATGTTGCCTTGTGGTGGTCTTTTCTGCATGTGTGCACGGTCACATGTGTATGCACATATGGCCTTTTTCTTGGCTGCTTTTCTTTCCTAGTGTGAGGCTCAGGGAGTCTTCCAGCATTGGACCTGGGGCCTGCACTGATTGTTCGTGCTCATGTCTTATGCTCTGCCTGGCAGGGGTCCTGGTGTGCCAGGCAGGCTGTGTGCTGCAGGAGCTGAGCAGCTACGTGGAGGAGCGTGGCTTTGTCATGCCCTTGGACTTGGGAGCCAAGGGCAGCTGCCACATTGGTGGCAATGTGGCGACCAACGCCGGCGGCTTGCGGTTCCTACGCTATGGCTCACTTCGGGGGACAGTGCTGGGCCTGGAAGTGGTGAGCGTGTCTCGGGGCTGCTGCCTCTGTTTTCCTATGGAGCTGGATGAGGGAGGCTCAGCCCCCTCCTTGCCCTCTGCTCACCCATCAGTGATGCTGGGAGGTGCTTCCACATGCCACATCGCATGTCCCAGGGAGAGACTCGGTTCCTGCCCAGTACTGATGGCTGCTCTCTGGCCCAGGAGGTCCTGGCAGGTGCTGTCACCAGCAGAGGGTCCTGACTCATTTTCTTGGAACCAGAGGAGAAGTTAGAGTCTGGCCAGGCTGCAGCCCCATTTCCTGACCAGCTGGGCCCTGTGATTCATCTCAGAGTGTTCTGGGCAGAGACCCAGTCCTGGTCTCTGACCTTCTGCTGGTCCAGCAGCTGCCCAGTCAGAGCTCCTGGTTCTGCGTCCTGTAGACCTGTTGGTCACTCTCCCCTGCCAGGGCTGTGTCTACAGCAGCTGTCACATTCAGGTCAAGGGCTCCTGGTCATGAGGATCCATAGGACAGTCCCAGAACTGTCCCTTCCACTGTCCGTTACTGTCTCCTTCAAAGTCTCCCAGCACTCTCTCTGCTGGGCGGGCCTCTTCCTGCCCAGTGCTCCCTGCTCCATATCCTGTACTCCTTAACACACCCAGGCCTCACCCCCACTGTGGACCAGCTGTGCAGAGTCCCTTCCTGGTGGCGTCCTGATGTCGATTTGGCGCTCTGAGGGTGGTGGTCTGACCCTCCCTGGGGCCACTCCATCCCTGATGAGTGCTGGCTGTGTGCAGGTGCTGGCTGATGGTACAGTGCTGGACTGCCTAAGCTCCATGCGCAAGGACAACACTGGCTACGACCTGAAGCAGCTCTTCATTGGCTCGGAAGGCACCCTTGGGGTCGTCACTGCTGTGTCTATCAGCTGCCCGCCCAAGCCCAAGGCTGTGAATGTGGCCTTTCTTGGTGGGTCTCAGACCTGGCTGACAACTGACTGCTGCTGGGCAGGCCAAGCTGTGGGCCTGAGGACAAGCCACTGAAGTTTCTGAGCTCTTGGCTCGGGGTGGGTGGAGTCTTGGGGAGAATAGTCATTGTGTCAATGGGGCCACTTCTGGGCTGTGAGGGCAGGCAGCTACCTCCCCAATGTTGGCCAAGGGGACAGTTGGGAGCTGCCTCTGTGTGGCTCTTATGGCCTTTCTGCTGCCCTGTTCAGTGACTGGACACTGGCACGCTCCCACCGTCTGTCCACGACTTCACTGTGGCTGGGCTCTCCCTTCAGCTCAGCCATATGGTTGAGCTTTCATCCAACTTCTCCTCGGTCACCATTGGTCATGCACTTGCCCTTGATGACTGGTTCTCTGTGCCCTCTGTGCCATATCCCAATGTCCACTAGCTCTTGTGGCTGTAGAGAAGATTCTCACCCTCTGTGGTCGTTCCCCTGTGATCATCCTCTGTGATCATCTCTCTGTGATTCTTCCCTTTGCCCTTCTTCATCCTCCTTCCCTCTCCCCTCCATTACCCCCCTCGCTCTTTTACCCTTCTTTCCTCTCTCCTCTGCCTCCTGTCTCCTCTCCTCTGCCTTCTCCTCTCCAGGAGTACCCCCCACCCATCCCTCTTCCTCCTTTCACTTAGTTTCAGTCTCCCCTGAGAACCAGGACAGGATTCTCTGCATCTGTGTCTTGGATGCACTTGGGCGCCCGGTCTCCCCTGTGCTCAGTGAGTTCCTTGCTTGGTCTCCAGGTTCTCAGCACCTTATGGTGAAACCTTTGTCTGGCATTTCTGAATCTGACCCTGGCTTGATGTCTGCCCTTGGTCCTGAACCTACATCACCTCTGCAGAATTTTGTTTCTTGCCCTTGGGGTAATGCAGTCAGGTCCTCTAGTCTCATGCTGTCCATTCTCCCTTCCTCCTTGAGGAAGGGACCCTCCTGCCTGCCTCCTCCTGCCCTCAGCCTGGGCCCTGGTCTCGCGCAGAGGCTCAGCTGCAGCCTGGCTCTTGGCTCTGTGCCCACAGATCCTCTTCTGCTTGGGCTCTCAAGGTCTGCAAACACCCACTGGTCCCCTACCTGCCCCAGTCCTGGGTGGAGTCCTTGCCCTTTCTTATGTGTCAGCCAAGGGTGGATGTCCACTCAGCTCTGAAGCCAAGGCAGAGGCAGCAGAGAAGCCCCTCTGGCCCTGTGTCTACATCTAGCTTGCCTGTTTTTGGCCCCTCCTGTGCCTGTCCCCGCTGAGCCCCTTGAGAGTCCCCCTGGGAAGTTGGTGTTGCTAGCCAGGGTGGGGCCTGCCTGAAGGTATCTGCATTGTGCCTGCAGGTTGTCCCAGCTTCGCAGAGGTTCTGAAGACGTTCAGCACCTGCAAAGCCATGCTGGGCGAGATCCTGTCTGCCTTCGAGTTCCTAGATGCTGAGTGCATGCAGCTGGTCACCCGCCACCTCCACCTCGCCTGCCCTGTGCAAGGTGTGGCCTCTGTCCCATCTGTTGTCAGGTCCATGGTGATGCTCTTTAGCCCAAGGTGAGGCTGTCAACCTCAGCTCAAGTGGACAGAACACCAGGAGACATTCCTGTTGGTACTGAGACTCAGCAAGACCATGCTCACTTCTGGGTGCAGCTTTTCTTTGCAGCTTATCTTCAAATGCTGCCATTGTCTGAGGGGGCTGGATAGGGCCTGGTCAGGCCTTTCCTGAGCCACAGCAGGCTGGATGGGACCAGGCATCTCCCACTCAGCTACCAGGTGGAGGCTGAGATCAGGGGTCTGGGCTGGCCAATGGCTGAGTCCATCTTCTAGCCCTAGTTTAGGACAGCCCTATGTCTTCTTTCCTCTTCCCTCGAGAGCTGCCTCTGCAGCTATGTGGGGTCTAGGAGTGCTTCAGCTTCTGGATGTGGGGACACAGTCACTGTGTCTAGTTTGTAATGACTTCCAGCTCCCACAGCCAGAGTCAGTTTCCCTGGAGGGAGAAAGAAGTGAGATGGGATGGTTCCGGGACTGTTTCACCCTGAGTGCTTCTGTCTTGTTTATGGAGTCATCCTGTCTTGGGCCTCTGATGGTAGGGTGAGCTTTAAAGGTGAGCTTTAGACTGCACCTTGTTTTGCTTTCCAAGGCTCCCTGGAAGGATCCTCAGATTTGTGGATGAGTTTCTGTTCCCCAGGACACCTGCACAGATATTTGCTTCTCTCTGTGGCTTTGTAGCATTTTCTGGAAGAAATTGTATGGGGTTTCAAAGAGAACAGGGCTGTTGTATGAGGCAGGCCATGTCCAACCGTGTAAGCTGGCTGTTGTGTGAGGCAGGCCTTGTCTACGTGTCACAGCCTACAGAGCCAACTTGCTGTCTCTGAGCCAACAATGCTAGGGCTGCCCCAGAGCTCATTGTGCTGGGCATCACTTTCTTCATAACCACTTGAAGCCTGAGACTCCACAGGTGCCCACAGGGAGCATGTGGATCCCTGGGAGTGCTGTCTTTCCTAGACACTGACAACCCAGTGAGCATTGAAATTCCACTTGAGTCCCTTACAGGGCTCCTAGGATCTTGGCCACAGAGAAACCCTGGAAATGCCCCTCTGTTTTGTGCCTCTTCCTCAGAAAGTCCTTTCTACATCCTCGTCGAGACCTCGGGCTCCAGTGCAGGCCACGACACTGAGAAGTTGACGAACTTCTTGGAGCATGCCCTGGGCTCTGGCTTGCTGACAGATGGCACAGTGGCCACCGATGAGAGAAAGATTCGGGTACGTGTCCTGTTGTGGGGAGGTACCATCTAGGTGAGAGGAGAATGGAACAGGCTCCTTGTCTAGAGTGTTATTAACATGAATGTGCAGGCAGAGGCAGGGGAGTCCATTCTGACTGACTCCCACAGTGGAAGGATGCGGGGTGGGGTGGGGGTGGGGGGGGGACTTTGGGCAGGAACAATAGGGGTGAGGAGGATAGGGTGGGGACCTACGCGGGAAGGATGGGCATCTGTGACTGGGTCCAGATTGGACTGTGACCCGGGAGCAGGGTAGCGTCAGGCAGAATGGTGTGTGGAAGAAAGGGACCTGAGGAAATGGTGCAGGTGATCATAGTGATGTCAGGGCATGGGGACAGTGAAAATTGGGCCTGTGCGCACAAGTGGAGGGCAAGGAGAGCCCAGCTAGGGGAATGACAGAGATACTCCAACACAGGTCCGTAGTGGTGGGGTGAAGGATCTTCCTGCTCTCTGCTGCTGACCAGGGTGACATTAGCAGGGAGTCCTGCCTATTGGCCCTGCCTCAGTGTCTTCCCCAGGCCATCTCTGCTGCTGTCCATCCTCCCTGGGTCCTGTCCCCCATCAGGCCTGGGGTGTTACTAACATGGCCTGCTGTCCCGGCAGACACTGTGGGCCCTGCGGGAACGCATCACGGAGGCATTGAGCCGGGATGGCTGTGTCTACAAGTATGACATCTCCCTGCCTGTGGAGCAGCTCTACGACCTGGTCCCTGAGCTACGTGCCCGCCTGGGCTCCTGTGCCCGCCATGTCGTGGGCTATGGCCACTTGGGTGAGCTGGTGGCCGCCTGTCTTGGGAATAAGTTTGGGAGGGTTTGCGGGGCTTTATAGCACAGGCCGAGTCTAGGTAGTCCTAGTAGCTAGCAAGGGTCTGCCCTGGGAACTAGCACAGTTAACCCTTGTTAATCAGCATGGGTTCCCCTGGTTAATGAGTATGGGTTCACATTCGTTAGTTAGGGGTTTGTCCTACTCTCATAGTATGGGTGACTAGTTTACCTAGCTGGGCTATCCTGGGTTGGTGAGTTTCTCCTGATTAATTCATGTGGGCTTCCCTTGCTTAGCTAATTGCTCTGGTGTCACAGTCAACCTGGTTCATTGGCTAGGTTAGCTGGTGACTGGCCTAAGCTAACTCAGGTCATCAGCACAGGCTGACCTTGGTGAGTAGTTTGTTCACTCAGCTCATCCTGGTGCCTTTGGAAGGTTGCCTCAGCCCTGCTCCCAGGTGTTTCCAAAGGCTCTGGCCTCCTGTCCTGGTGCCTCTCTTTGCCTCTCTATAAAAATGGGATCAGGGGCCTAAAGAAATAGGGAGGGGGCTTTGCCACAGATTGGGAGCTCTGAGTGTCTGTATTGTGGGAATTTAAGGGTATGTCTGATCACCCAGCCCAGGCTCTGGTGACAGATAGTGTGACCTTTGTTACATGCAGGATTGGGGCCAGAGATGTCACTCAGGGTAGAGGCTTGCCTGGTATGTATGATGGATGCCCTGTGTCCCGTCTCCACACCACATGGACTCAGGAGTAGTTCCCGCACCAGCAGGTGTGACCCCCCAAACATAAAGAAGCAAAAGTGTCGGCATTGAAGCCACATACCCAGAGAAAGGGGGTGGTGGCAGGGTGTGTGTCTCCAGTGCTGACAAGGTGGGAGAGCCTAGAGACTGGCTACTCTATGGTCATACCCTGCTGAACAGGACAATGTTTAGAGCTCATAGCAGCTGTTAGTACAGGGGAGAGTTCCTCAGTATTCTCTAACAGAGCCATTGATGTGAATTCTGGCCATCGGAGCTGTGCTGAGACCTGAGAGAGATCCAGGGGAGGTTCTCCTATGACAAAGACTGAGGTTGTATTTACCTGGAGAAAGGCAGGGAAGGTTCTCGCACAGTACAGACATTATGTGGTGAGGGCAGGTATGCCCACTGAGAGCACCTGCATGGGAATCTGCAGGGCTTTGGAAGCTTGGTTCTGGAGGAGGCTAGGCAGGCATGTTGGACTGGGCCGATGGGCAGCAGAAAGCACAATGCCTGGTTGGGGCAGCAGAGCGGAATGGGGTTTTGGACCTTCCCTAAGTCCCTAGAACCAGGCAGGCAGCTCTGGGCCTGTCCTCTCCTGCAGCCCAGCCTCACGCTCGAGTTCTCGGGTCAGTTGCATCATTGTACACAAGGTGGTGCTCCTTGGGTGTCTGCACACAAGGTAGTGCTCCCAGGTGTCTCTGCACATGTGATGGTGCTCTCCGGGTGTCCGCACATGAGATGAGGTGGTGCTCCCACATGTGGCTTCTCCAAGCTTCCATTTCCCTTCCTCTCTGTGAGCCTGTTTTCCTGCCTTCATCTCAGGTGAAGGTGGACCATGGGGTCAGGATACTGGTTCTTCCCATTGGACCCTTAGATGCTGCTGGGCTTCTGCAGGACATTGCTCAATTAGGACTATATCTGGGATTCCCTCTCTATCCCTGACTGTATCTGGGACCCCCTCTCTGTCCCTGACAGTGCCCAAGACCCCTGTCCCTACTCTTGGACCCATGTGGCCACCCCATCCAGATTCCCAGACATGGATGGACCTGGCTTGTTGGGCTCCCTGTGACTGTCCTGCTGAGGGCTTGATGCGGGTGGCGTGGCCATCTCGACACCATGGCAAGTGCAGACCCAAGTGCACAGGGACTGTGGGACAGAGGGGACTGTAGGACAGGGCTCTTCCCCTGTCCCTTATCCTTACTCCCTTCAGGTAGGTTGCCAGGTTCTCGAGGGCTGGAGCATCCCAGTTCCCACTGGTGCCTGTCTTGCTCTTGCTGAGACCTGGCTGCCCCAGGACTCCTGCCAGATCAGGTGCTGGAGATGCATCTTTTTCTGTTCTCTCTTCCATTTCCGTGAGCCGCCCTTTGCTGTGTCAGCCCCACACACTATGTGCCTGCCTTGCCCCCGTGGCCAAATACGGCACTGACACATGTCCAGACAGTGAGAGGCCTGTGAATACAGAGTGACGAGGGGGCTTGGGTGTCTGGAAAGTACTTTTGGCACAGACAGACAGCCTGTGTCTGCCTGTCAACCCTGTGAATCCACCTCCCATCTGCCCAGGCCTGACTCCAGGAGGTTGCCTCTTCCCACTGTGCTGTACATGCCCTGCAGCCCCCATGCTCCCTGTTCAGCTGTCCTAGTTGCTAGTCCCAGGCCCTCCAGAGGGTTACAGCTTGTCCTAGTGACTTGCTTGGTTGGCATGGGACCAACAGGGGCCAGTGATTGTGGACTTTTCTGGGAGGTGTTTCAGGTGATGCTCTGAGCAGAGTTGATGGGCCTCACCCAGTCGGCTGAAGGCTTCAGAGCTCCGAGGACCAAGGAAGAGGGGATTCTGCCCATACCACCCCCCATGCCTCTGGGCACCTGCACTTCTGCCTCGTGCCTGGGGTACTGGTCTGTGAAGCAATGCCCTGTGCCAGCCCCAGAGACAAGGTTCTGGTCTCATAGGGCCACATGGGCCCTTTCCGGCACATCATGAGTCCATGTGGGCATCTGCGGCCTCTCCCTGGCCCCTCACTGGGGGAGCCCCAGGGGCACCTGTCAATGGGCATGGCTCGTCCTGACCACATTGGGAGGGCCATGACTTTGTTCCTGCAGCAGACGCTGCACCTGCTCAAGAGCAGCGTGAGTCAGGTCTTACCTCTTGGACCCTACCCTACCCTCCTTTGGAGGTCCTGACTGCACCATGTCCACTGCCCTGCACTGCGCAGGTGGTCCGGCATTCTGTCCTAGAACTAGCCTGGTTTGCTTGGTCACTTTCCACCATGGGTCTAGTTATCTATAATTAAATAGATTCAGATGCGTGGGCCAGAGAGATAGCATGGAGGTAGGGTGTTTGCCTTCATGCCGGCATCTCATATGGTCACCGAGCCTGCCAGGAGCGATTTCTGAGCATAGAGCGAGGAGGAATCCCTGAGCACTGCTGGGTTTGACCCCAAAATAAAAAAAAATAGATTCAGATGCTTGAAAATGCCAAGTGGTCAGTGCAAGGACCAGGCGCCGGCTGCTTGTGTCCACTAGGGACAGCAGAATTAAGTGACCCAGAGTGGTTCAGGAGAGTGTGGGGTGAGGGAGAGGCCAGAGAGGGAGAGGTAGAAACATCTTTGCATTTATATTTGCACATCTCCTGAAGTCTGCCCATAGCTCTGGGACCAATCTGTGGAGGTCTGTAACTCCAGGTTCAAGAGAGAGAGAGAGAAAGAGGTATAGACGGAGTGAACATCATCTTGCTGATGCTTTATCTCAGGTCCATTGCATACATGCAGTGACCTACACACATGCACATACAGAAGCACATTGTATTGCACATATGGGCATATTCTACACAAGGACATGCAAACATGGTATGCACACAGAAGCATGCACCGCACATTCCTGACAAAGATGCACCCTGATTGATCATTGATATAAACACATGTACACCATATATGCATGCAGTGTCCTACATACAGAAACATGACATAGACGTGTACTACACATTGACACATGCATCACAAGAGTATGCACCTTACCTACTGAACACTAACAGATGTTAGTGTCTGACAGTTGTACACTAACAGATGTACACTAATGTACACACATGGATGCTTGCACATCCTTCACACATGCATCACAGAGCATGCACTTACAGATGAATACAGTGCATGAAACAACATGCATACATGTAACAATGCATTGCTGTACACAACCGAACAGATGCACACTGTGTGTGCATTAAAATATGCACATATACAATATATGTGTATACAATACAAATACTTGGATGTACACTGCCTGCTCATTGGCATGGACATGCATCCCCCAGGCTGGAGGACAGAAGGGAGCTGACCCCAACTACATGCAGAGTGGGGAGCTGGGGAGGAGGGTCATGGGCCCAGCCCAGACTGACTTGGGGTCCTTATCTCAGGGGATGGCAACTTGCATCTCAATGTAACAGCTGAGGCCTTCAGTGCAACACTACTGGGTGCCCTGGAACCCTACGTGTACGAGTGGACAGCGAGACAGCGGGGCAGCGTCAGCGCTGAGCACGGGCTGGGCTTCAAGAAGAAGGACATGCTGGGCTACAGCAAGCCCCCGGCGGCTGTGCGGCTCATGCAGCAGCTCAAGGCCCTCCTGGATCCCAAGGGCATCCTGAACCCCTATAAGACACTGCCCGCCAGGGCCTGATATGACCGGTCAGCAGGGGGAGCACCCTTGCCCCTTTGCACCTCCTTGATGTGGTCAGGCCATAACCTGCTCTGTGTGGGGACACAACAGCCCAGGGGTCTGGGGACCGGCTCTCAGCCATAGCTCTGGCCCGTCCTCCAATCCCCCACTCACCCCCCCATCAGAGAGCAGCCTTTGTGAGTTTGCTGTTCCTTACTCGGGATTCCAGGTGGCCTGGTGTCATGCAGTTCAGGAGAATTGACACGTTCTTTTCTGGCATGGTGCTGTTGGCTGTGAAGAGGCTCTGGATCTTCAGTGCCCTTGTCTCTGTTCTTCCTGCTCATCCGTGAGCCCGGGGTCTTCTGGGTCGTGGCACAGTCTGGAACTGGTATTCGTTCTGGTAAGAACTTCTAGTAAAAATGAAAATTACTTATAGTGCTTTTTGTGTTGTTACTAGTATGACAGATCTATTTTAGGGGTCATCTCTGGCATCAGTTCGGACTATGAGTTCTGGTGATCATACCTGAGGCTCTGCTGAATCCTGAAGTATCTCCAGGCCCCAGAAAAATAATCTCTGAAAGCCCCTCCTGAGGCCCAGGGTTACAGTCCCTGAGCACCAACTGAACTTCCTACAGTGACCTGAGCCTGACCTCAGTAGGGACAAAGTGACCATTGTTCCTGTCTCCTGACACATCCCCTACCCTGTGGCTTGGAGCTCTGAGGGACTTACCTTGCCTGGCTACCTGTAGTGTTGAGGCAAGGGCAGGTGCGGCCTAGATGGACAATGCCACTGATCAGTCACATGAGGCCCCTGAGGAGCAGATGCTGACCTGAGACACTTATATTGGGGAGGGAAAGGCCTATGAGAGGTACTGAAAAGCTGATTATGAGGCATTTCTGGATTGGCTATGGTCTGTTGAGCAGGTGGCCTGTAATGCAGGGTCATAGGGAGGAGTGACCAGAAGACAAGCCAACACTAAGAGTTGGAATATAAAGTGGAGCCCACTGACTTGTGAATGTATCCCTGGGCTTGACAGCCCACCCAAACACCCAGGTATACAATCAGCACAGTGTAAAGTCCAACAAGCAATACATGGACAGAACACAAGCAAGGCACACACGCCACATGCAAGGTACACACATACATACTACAAGGTGCATGAAGGGCACTGTATGTAGCCAGGCAATTCTGTGCAGATCTGTACACTGTACACAAGTTCACACAGAAATAGGCACATATACAGATGCATAGATATAGGTCTGTACAGGCATATAGGTGCTTTCACAGGCACACAAGCTTAGAGATGTACAGTGGTGCCTGAAGACGCAAGTGATAGGAATGAGATTATCTACTGCTGGGAAAGAGTTGAGAACACCTTGATGCGCACCCATGCTAGATGGTATCGCCTTTAGTAGTCACGAACAAAATCTTACCGTCTTGTCACCCCCTTCGTCTTCATGCCAAATACCGACCGACCCATATGACGAATGCATGTGCTGAGTCCAATGCAGGCTTTTATTATGAATTCCCATGGGATGATAGATGGGAATCCTGTGGACTCTGCCTGCAATCAGCGTGAAGGGTCGACACATGGTGGCAGGTAAGAATAACATTCTAAGTATCCTTAGCAAAGCAGGAAAGTTTTGTATGCCGTGCTGAGGACACGCCGCCCCATCCTCAGTGGTATTAGGAGGGCATCATATTTGGAGATGGGCCTCTGCATCTAAAAGGGGTGTAGGGATATGACAGAACTCAATGCACAATGACATCCTATGAAAGTGTTCCCACAGTGTTCCCACATCTGTGTCTTTATCCTTCATCTTGACGATGGAGCAAGAGCAGAGACCCCTGCTCCACCACGGCAGCATTACATGTGATACCCTGGACTTGCAAGGCCAGACAGCCCGAATTTACACTCAGTGCACACCTTTACTAGCACTCTTTTATGGGAAGGCTTTATGCAGATTCTCAAGCATTAACCCTTTAATGGAACATAGTGTGGGATGATGGAAACAGGTTTTTTTTTTGGGGGGGGGGGAGGGGGCACACCTGTTTGACGCTCAGGGGTTACCCCTGGCTCTGTGCTCAGAAATTGCTCCTGGCTTGGGGGGACCATATGGGACGCCAGGGGATCGAACCGGGGTCCGTCCTATGCTAGCGCTTGCAAGGCAGACATCTTACCTCTAGCGCCACCTTCCCGGCCCCGATGGAAACAGTTTTGATACTGTTCTCCGTATAGTTTCATTGCTTTGCTTAGTCTAGAGAAGAGCAACAAAAACTGAGCAAATGATTGGCTCCACTCTGCTGTTTTTGCTATAATGTTCTAGTCTATTTAAAACAGAAAAGGGGAGATGAAGGAGTTAAGGAGGGGACACTCAGCATCTACCAAAGCCCCTGCACACAGAGGCCTTGAGGACGACAGGCCTGGCAGTACTGCCAAGCTCTCCTGCAATATCCTATTAGGAGCTCTTTTTTTTTTTTTTTTTTTGGTTTTGGGTCACACCTGGCAGTGCTCGGGGTTACTCCGGGCTCTATGCTCAGAAATTGCTGATTGGGATGCTGGGATTCGAACCACCATCCTTCCGCATTAAAGACAAATGCCTTACCGCCATGCTATCTCTCCAGCCCCAGCAATGTCACCTTTTTTTTTTTTTTTTGGTTTTTGGGTCACACCCGGCAGCGCTCAGGGGTTCCTCCTGGCTCTATGTTCAGAAATCGCTCCTGGCAGGTTCGGGGACCATACGGGATGCCGAGATTTGAACCGCCGTCCTTTTGCATGCAAGGCATGCCTTACCTCCATGCTATCTCTCCAGCCCCAACTATTATGACACCCTTGAAAAGTTTCCACAAGAACTTTTGTTGGTAATTCAAAAAAAGTTCACTTTACCAATGTATGTTCTATCTTGTTTGCCTTATGTGAAATTCCTGGGAGAAATGCTCAGGGTTTACATGCACGAAGCCTTTGTTGAGAGCACAAGAAAAGATCTGGGAAACAGCAGGTAGGGCGTTTGCCTTGCATGTGACTGACCCTGGTTCGATCCCTCGCATCCCATATGGTTCCCTGAGCCCACCAGGAATGATTCCTGAGCACAGTGCCATGAGTAAACCAAATGCTGCTAGGGTGGCCCCAAAACAAGCAAACAAAAAAAAAAAAAAAAGAAAAGAAATAGGTGGGGCCATAGCAATAGCACATGGCCGACCTGAGACTGACCCAGCTTTGCTCCCTGGTTTCTCATATGGTCCCTTGAGCCTGCCAAGAGCGATTTCTGAGCACAGATCCAGGCATAACCCCTGACCACCACTGTGTGTGAACCCAAAACAAAACAAAAAGAAAAGAAAAGACTTGGGAAGAGGCAGCTCATGGCTCCAGGTCTGGAATTGTAGCCTCTGCTTCTCCAGGATAATTTCATCATTGCCTCTTGAGTTTGTGGGTATCAGCGTACTGCAACATATAGTTGCATGCATAGGCACATAGGTACAGGTATACAGGAGCACAAAGGCACACACATGCATATGGGTGCATGCACAGATGCACACATAGGCACAAACACAGGCACACAGGTGCACAGGTGTGTTATGAAACAGGAAAAAAAATAGCCTTTAGTGTTTGTTGGGGCAGAGAGCCAGAGAGAGTGGGAGAGAGAGCTGGGATGGTCTGGAGCTCTGGCGCCAAACTGCTACATTTAGTGAGAGAGGGAGAGTGAAGGAGAGGGAAAGAGAGCAAAGGAGAGAGGGAAATAGAGAGAGAGAGAGAGAGAGAGAGAGAGAGAGAGAGAGAGAGAGAGAGAGAGAGAGAGAGAGAGAGAGACCAAGACCAGCTGGCTCTCCCCCCATCTCCTTCTGGGACCTCCGACCAACCATCAGACTTTCCCTCTTTATACCCGGGTCTATTTCCAGATCATTGAGAGTTGCAGGGGCCCATTTTATATGTCACATTATCATCCCTTAAAGATACAATAACACTGATACAGTACATAGGCATACATACAGACACATACAGGCACACAGTGCACTCAGGCAAACATGTGTATCTAGGTGTTTGCATAGGTACACTCAGGCAAATGAGTATCTCAGGCGTGCTCCCTCTGCAGGTGTATCAGTGACTGGTCAGGGGGTTGCTGGTACCTCTTGGCGAAGGGTGCGGTGTGTGAGACGTGGCAGGAGGACGTGTGGGCAGCTGGCCTTCTGCTTTCTGGGAGGAGCACTGGTGGAACTGCAGTTCCTCTGCAGGGCTATCTGTGTGGAGAGTCTGGCAAACCAGACCGGAAGCAGGTGTGGATCTGCCATTGTGAAGGGCGACTGCTGTTCTGAAAAGAGGCCCTCACTGGCTCCCAAAGGGCCCCAGTGGTGGTATCCTGTGGCAAGGACCCAGGCACAGGTGGTGTTTGTGGGGCACAGACAGGTGTGTGCCTTGGTCCCCATACATCCAGAAAAACCTGTTGGGACTTGCAGGAAAATCTGGCACAGAGCCTGGGCCGGAGCATAGTGGTCAAGTCTAGCTCAGCATTCAGATGCTAAAGATTTGCAGGCAACCAAGACCATACGTGGTTACCAAACATACAAAGCTCTAGCTTCTCCAAGCCCTGCCCCCTAGTCAGACAGACAGACAGACAGACAGACAGACAGACAGACAGACACACACACACACACACACACACACACACACACACCTGGGAGGTTTCTGGCAGGATAGTCTGAATGAGTGGGAGGTGGAGGCCATCAAGTGGGATTAAGACAAGTTCAGGAGCTTTGTCTGAACCCTCTAAGCTGCCATGTGAGATGGGTTATGTAATAAGAACCTGTGCAGGTCCACAGGAGGGCTTAGCTCTGGTGGGGCCCACTGAGGGAGGCCACCCCAGCAGGGCTGACTGGGGGAGCTGGGCCCTGCCACAGGTTGTGGGGACAAGGCTGCCCCAGCTCCCCAGGTACACATAAGAATGAGGAACAGGCAGAACAGTCCTGGGGAGTGTCTGGACTCAGCTCAGAGGGAGGGTCTAAGCCATGTTTCACCCAATGCTGTTCTGCCTCATAGTCCTCTGGTTCTATCACACAGTCTGACACTCGAATCCTGTCTTGAGGCCTGTCCCTGCTGGTCCAATCATAGCTCGTCCTCTCTGGTGCCAGCACAGAGTGAAACAGGCCTTTTGGGCCTTCCACAGAGCAGTGATGCTGAAAAATTAATCCACAGAGGCGACACACTTTTCTCCAGAAGCATGTACTGATCCTCTCTCTGCAGGATTCACTTTGTTATGTTCTTCAGGCCCACAAAACACATCTAGAGACACCCCTAGGGGCTGGAGTGGTGGTGCAAGGGGTAGGGTGTTTGCCTTGCACACACTAACCTAGGACTGACCGTGGTTCGAATCCTGGGAGTCCCATATGGTCCCCCAAGCCAGGAGTGATTTCTGAGCACATAGCCAGGTGAGTAACCCCTGAGCATCACTGGGTGTGGCCCAAAACCAAAAGAAAAAAAATAATAGAGACACCCCCAGAGACTTCAGTATGGTTTGCTCAGAGAAATTCAAGGCCCAAGGAGCCCTGGACCCTGGGGCATCAGAGCAGTGCTGAACATTAAAGGGCTCTGGCTCCAGGTCAGCTAGAGAGCAGGGATTTGGAGGCCCTGAGGCCTGAGGCTGGTCGTTGGCAGCGTTTGTGGTTCCCCCAAGGAGCCCTGCAGAGTGCAGTGTCTTCCTGTCTCCAAAACTGAAAGGAGGAGGGAATATGTGACTATCCCTCCCTGTCCCTCCTCAGCACAACCAGGCCAGCATGGCCCAGAGTAGGAACAGACCCATGGAGTAGCCTGGGCCCTGCCTGGTTCCTTCTGTCCAGAAGCAGGTGGCCTGGTCTTGCTCTCCTGCTCAGCTGACAGGCCTGCACCTTGCCTGGTCCTGGGGCCTGTGTGCTTGAGCAGGCTCATGGGTTTGATTGGATCCCCTGGCACTGGCCACCCCACCCACAGTCTCCCAGAAGGGTACCAGGTCCCCCATCTCTGTCTGCTCTTCTTTAGGCTCTGGGAGCTGAGCTCCAGCTTTGGCGCAGGGCCAGGAGGGATGTGGCTCAGTGGCATGTGTGTGAGACAGGGTGTGCTTGTGGGGTGCCATGGGCCTCAGTAAGTGCAGAAACTGGGTTGACTTCAGGCTTGAAGATGGGCCGAGATGGGTGCGTCCCCTTTAAAGCTGGAGCGGTGCCCCCACAGTTCCCTCTGGAATGCGAGGTGCGGGTGTGTCATGGACAGCTGCCCACTGCAGCCCTTGCTGTACCATGAGCCGTGGGGGCCAGAGGTAAGCAGAGAGGGCCAGGGTCGGACTTACCACAATGAAGAGGGCAGGGTGCTGCTTGGGTCCCCCCATGCTGTGCTGGGTCTTCTCGGTACTCAGCTGGGGCACTCTGCTGGCTTGATTTCAGGCCCTTAGGAGAGGTCCAGGGGCCCTCACAGCTCCTCCTGGACAGGCTGACCCAGTACAGGAACCCAGGAGGATACTTTCCCAAAGGGTTTAGTGGTGATCGAGACTGAGGCCACCAGCCACCCAGGTGGGCACTTCTGGGACACAGTCCTGAATGGCCCCACCTACACCAGTTTTAGAGGTTCCACAAGGCAGGGAAGGGAAGGCACTGGGATCTTCCATCTAGATTCTAGATGGAGTCTGTGGGGTAGGTGAGGGGGCTGGAGGGGCCAAGCCAAGCGGCTGAACTCAGTAGGGTTTAGCCAGGTGTCAGGAAAGACACTCCTGTTTGCTGTTTGTGGAGGGCCAGAATCCTGCCTGTGACCTGGGGGTCCTGCCTGTGTCCTCGCACACCTGTTGGGGTCTCCACCTTAGTTATGCTTTGCACAGGTGAGGCCACCCCAGCTTCATGGCACTTTCTGCTCTGCCACCCTGTTCTTTTGTCTTCCACATGGTTGATCTGAACTGGTCCCCCGCTGACCCTCAGCTGTGCTACTGGGCCTCTGTGCCCCGATGACCCTTTCTCACCCTGAGACCTTGTCTTGCTACCGCTCTGTGCTGGTGGCATCTGCCCTGGCCATAAGCAGTGACTACATATGGCCTCAGGGCCCCTGCCCACTACCCTGGGCCATCCCATTACTGCATCTGCATGGCTGCAAATGCAGCCAAAGCACCTGGTGCAGAGCTGCCTGATGGTTGCATCCATTGTACAGGGCTGTACCCAAGGCCCACAAAGGTGGGTTGTGGAATTACCTGGTCTTGTGGAACCCGCAGAGGCTGCATCTGGCCCAGATGACCCTGGAAATAGAGGGAACCCCAGCTCCATCAGAGCCTGGCTAGAACCTCCTGGGGTCACTTGGCTGCGGAGGCAGCAGGTGGAAGCAGAAGCACCCAGATGGCCCAGGCCTGAAGTGACGGGTGGTTTTGGGGGTGACTATCTCTGTCCTGTCAGCCTCTTTGACAGAGTCTGGATCTGAATGACCACCTGGGCCCTGTGTCCTGGAATTGTTCCATCAGGTGAAGCATCGAGTGGACTCTGCCCCCTTATGCTCTTGGAACCTCCTTCTCTCTGGCCTGTGGACTGAGGGTGTCCTGGGCATGTGGTCATCTCTGAGCCCACACCCAAAAATGCTGTCACCAGACAGGAGCTGCAAGCTGCTCTCAGACAAAGGGCAAGGGCAGGACCAGACTAGCTGACCAAGATCTCTGTGCACCAAATGGGGCCTCCATCCCCACCCTTCTGGCTGACCAGTGGGGAGGCTGAACTGGGATGGATGATTCTGCTGTAGATCTGTGAGGGCCGGGCAATAAGAGGATGTGGGGGTCCATAGGGAGCTGGGATGAGGATGTGCGGTCCACAGGGAGCTGGGATGTGAGGATGTGGGATACATGGAAGCTGGAGTGAGGATGAGGGGTACACAAGTGCTCTGGGTGAGAGTTTGCTGGCACACAGACTGTGTGGGATGGGAGGGTCTGGGGGTCACAGTATTCTGTGTGCAGACTTTCTCCCTGGAGAAATGAGTTTTGCTACACCAAACCTGCCCATCCTCTTCCATTGATCTTGTGGGGAGTCATGCCTTCATCTACCTGCTCGGAACATGTGTGGGTTCTAGGCTTCCAGCTGGGAAGCTTTGAGAGGCACCCTGAGGCCTCAGTGGAAAAGACCAGGCCTTGCCAAGGAGCCTTAGGGGAGGCCTGGGCAAGATGTTAAGGCTAAAAGAGCCAGGGCGTGGCTTTATACCTGAGCTGCAAGTGAGTTTCTGGGAGTTGGGTTCTGCCCAGATCCACATCCAGCCCAGTGTCTGTAGCTTGCGGTCACCAGAGAGCTACAGAGGGCTGGAGTCTGCAGCTGCAGATCACCTGCCAGCATGCTGTGGAGCGCGCAGAGGTGAGCTGGGCATGGGTACCCAGGGGATACCTGGCAGCGACCCAATTGTCAGTAGAAGTGCTGAGCTGTGGACTTTCCTGGACTGGAGCTCCAGTCCAGGGCGGACTCTCCTGTCCTATGCTCAGCAGCCTGGACCTTTAGCTGCCCAGCTGGGCACTGACCAACATCCTTACAGGAAGCTGGGTTGGGGGCTGGTTCAGTCCCCAATGTCGGCGACCAGCCCTATGGGACAGAGTGGCACTTCTGTAAGCAGAGGGAGCTGGTGGCTCTTATGCCTACATCTGAATAAGTGATGACGAGCAACTTTGCATTTCACTGTCTGGGAAGAGGCTAGTGTTGTAGCCCTGATAGGTGAGGACAGTCTAGCAGAAGCCCATGTACTTCTTTTTTTTTTTTTTTTTGGTTTTTGGGCCACACCCTGTGACGCTCAGGGGTTACTCCTGGCTATGCGCTCAGAAGTTGCTCCTGGCTTCTTGGGGGACCATATGGGACGCCGGGGGATCGAACCGCGGTCCGTCCTAGGCTAGCGCAGGCAAGGCAGGCACCTTACCTCCAGCGCCACCGCCCGGCCCCTAGCCCATGTACTTCTGAGAGGTGGGAGGCAGTTGGAATCCCTTCCCTATGGACACTATCGTCACACTGAAGTGGCATGAGGCTGAACTGGGGTCACTGCTTGGGGCCCTGACTTTGGAGGGGAGGAAGTCAGACCCTGGGAGCCATTGTGGCTTCTGGCAGGTATGTTTGATGTGTCGAGTTTGTGTGTGGCGTAGTTTCCTAATACTGAAGGGTAAGCTGGGGACCATGGGGGTGTGGCTGAAACCAAGTCTTAAAGCCTCTTAGTAAACCCTTGTGCCTGAACCCCCTGGTCTCACACCCAACTATGGGAAGCAAGTAGGAAGAGGGCTGGTCAGAGCTAGTACCCCCATCACACTCCTGTCATCTCTCTTTACGTTTGTCCAATCTACCTTTAGCTGCTCCTTCTAGAGCTCAACACGCACTGGGAGCATTGGCTCACTGGGGGCACTGTTGAGCCTGGGATTCCTCAGTGCTGGCCCCGAGACTGGGCAGGAAGGCTCTCTCCTGGGAAACCAGCCTCTCTGCTACCTGCCTGACCTACAAAGGTCCCTGAATCTGCACAAATCTGAGAGCTGAAATTGAAACCAAGTTTCTTTCTCTTTTATGCTTGCTTGTTTTTGAGCCACACCTGGTGATGCTCAGAGATTACTCCTGGCTATGCTCTCAGAAATTGCTCCTGGCTTGGGGGACCATATGAGACCCTGGATCGAACCCAGGTCTGTCCTGGATCAGCTGCATGTAAGGCAAACACCCTACACTCCAGCCCCAGAAACCAAGTTTCTAAGAGGAGGCCAGGAACAAAGGATACAGGGACAAAATTGGGAAACTCATCCAGTACGCCTTCTCATCAGGACTTTGGAGCATCTTTGGATTCAGTGTCCATTTCTTGCAGGAATGCTATGCCCTGCAACCTCCACCCTGCTGCCCCATGAATGAGACCTCAGTAGTTTTGACCTGTGAATATGCCAGTGTCAAAACTTCTCACCCATGTGCTCTGGCAGCCTGTCCAGCTGACACCCAATCCTGGTCCCCTCCCACGGTTTGAGCAAGGGTGTCAGACACCCGCTTCCATCACCTCTCTGGCCTTGCAATGGAAAGGATGGAACCCTTCTGTACAGGAGAAAAGAGCTAAGCCTCCTCGCCCAGAGCTCAGCTTCTTCAAACATTCCCAGACCCTTTGTCCACCATGCCAGCCTCACCCCTCACAGATGTGTGAGGGGCTGTAGCCTTGCCCATAGGCCCGATAACTCCAGGCTGCTTGTCAATCTGGTGTGGGACAGCCACACAGCACCAGGGCTGGAGCCAAGGCTAGGGCAGCATGAGAGAGCCCCACCTTGCATTGTCCTCAGGGGGCTACATTGGCTACTGGATCCCCGGAGGCTTTAGGAGCTGCCAGGTCCCTTGTCCCCACCCTGAGCTTGATGCACTGTTCCCTGTTTGAGCCCCCTAACCCACCCCCACCCCTCGACCTGGCTCTAGCCATATGGGCAGGTCGAGGAGGGAATGCCTTGTTTTGTCCAACACGCCCACAGTTCAGCTGGGCCTCTGAGCCTGTGTCTTCACACTGGAGTGTGGCCCTGGATATGAAGGTTCCTCTGCTGCTCAGAGGAACCCAAGGGTGAGAAGGCCTATCACTGCTATCTTTATTTACCTTAATGCTACATATCTGTATTATCAACCTCATGGCCCATTCTCTAATATCCTTGATTGCTTTCCTGTAATTGTAAGCGAATATTGGAACTCTTTCATTACAGGAAATGCCTTACTGGCTCCCACCCAACCCTTTCCAGAACTGAACAGAGTCTGCTGTTGGCCAGGGGCCCCTGTACCATGAGCTTAGAAGCAGGGCCTGACCCAGAGCGTCCCCCCACTCCAATCATCAGAGAGCTGCCTTGCATCCAGCCAGTCCCAGGAGGTGGGCGGTCCTGGGAAACACAGAAGTGTGAGGCCCTTTGGGATTTCTCCTAGGGTGAGTCACTGCCAAGGAGTGGGAGAATTGAGGAAGGAAGGGAGCATAGCCCCCTGGCCTTGCCCAGATGCAGAAGGGCACAGAGCCTTGAGGCCAACCCAGTTTACAGTGCTGGGGCTTCCTTTCCCTTATAACTTAATCCTGCAAACTATTTTAGTTCAACTGGTTAATATTTTTGTTTGTTTTGTTTTGGGGCCACATCCAGTTGTATTCAGGAGGTTCTTCAGGGATCACAGGGATCACTCCTGTGGGGATGGCAAGGGCCAGATGGGATGCCTAGGTCAGCCGCTTACAAGGCAAGTGTTCTCCTGCTGTACTGTCCCTTCAGCTCCTCAACTTTAAATCTTACTTTCAATTTATAATTTTCAAAAATAGCTTTAAAATGTGTAATTCACCCATTCAAAGTTACCAAAATCTGAGGAGATACTCAAAGGTCCAGTGCTGCTTTGCATACAGGGCCCTGTCTGCTTTGCAAACAGGTTCCAGTCCCAGAACCACTTGGTTTCCAGCACTGATCTGGGAATAATCCCAACTGTATCTTTCAAAGTGGCAAAACTGCTGAACTCTCCTATAAAACTAGCTTCTGGAGCAGTTCCCAGAGGGCATTGTTGGAGTGTGCAAGACACCCCCAGGCTGAGAGGGGCCCTCAAGCACTCCCCCCTCTTGATACCTGCAGCCTGGCCACACCAACACCCGGACATGCTATTTATTTATTTATTTTTTTTTTTGGTTTTTGGGCCACACCCCTTTGACGCTCAGGGGTTACTCCTGGCTATGCGCTCAGAAGTCGCTCCTGGCTTGGGGGACCTTATGGGACACTGGGGGATCGAACCGCGGTCCGTCCTAGGCTAGCGCTGGCAAGGCAGACACCTTACCTTTAGCGCCACCGCCCGGCCCCTGGACATGCTATTTGACATGCTATTTGCGAAGGCAGAGCCTTTCGAGGAATGTCAGATAGTCTGTCCTCAGGGCAGTGGGTCACTTAGACAGAGAACATGTCCTTGTATTAAGCCCATCACCACTTGATGCCTTTGCATGCTGCAGGGAACATTTAGGGTGAGCCCATGCAGTGCTGGGAATGTGGGGTGACCCACACAAGTTTCTGTCCCTGTCTCAGGACCCCTGCAGTGAGCCTATGCAGGGAGGGGCAGGTGGCTCCTTTGGGTGTCCACAAATCTGAGAGCTAGGAAATCTCCCTGGGGTGTCCTGCATCCACTTGCTGATTGCTCCCTGCCTGCAGGTGCTTCTGGGCTGGCCTCCTGGCCCTGACCATCCTCCTGCTGGCCTGTTTCCTGCAAATGGACATGGGACTACTCATGCCGTAAGTCTGGGCAGGGGGTTGAACTCTCCCAGACCAGCTGTGGGTGGTCTTCTGGCCGGGGGACAGAGCCTGTCTATGTTGTAACAGGAGATGGGCCTTTCCCCCTGGGGACTCAGTGGAGTCTGGGAGCCCTGCCACATGGGCAAGGGGTTTGTGAAGGGCTCAGTGGGGAGACTGTTAGGGCAGAGAAGGTGACTTCTCCAGTTGCCTGAGGGTCTGGGAGGTCACAGCATCAACTCTGTGACGTGGTTTCACCCAGGGAAGCCCTGCTCTTCAGTCATCTCTGCTTGGACCCATAGGTGGGGAGCTAGAAAGGTCTCTGGACCTCACCATCCTCTGTGCTGGGCCAGGACTCTCATGTGGGAAACAGGTCTCCTGGCAGAGGCCACAGCCAGATGGGTGCCCTCTGTGGCTCAGAGGGCCACTCATGTGGGTGCCAGGTGCCGTGTGAAGAGTCAGCAGAGAAATGCCTGGGTGTGGCCCAGTTCTCAGAGCAGGAGCCAGGGTTGAGGGCAGGTACCATAGTGGTGCTCTGAGAGCACTCATGCAGTGTCACGCAGTGACAGGACAGGTCCTGGTGTTGCTGATTGTTAGGTTACTCTGTTGAGGGGTTACGTGGCGTGGGGAGTAGGTTGGGGTCTCTCTGGGTACCCCTGTGCTGACTCTGGCTGTGCTCTGCTCTAGCCTACTCGACGATGAGGACCAGGGTCTGCCTATCACCAATGTCATGTTCCTCAAGACGCACAAGACAGCCAGCAGCTCGGTACTCAATGTGCTCTACAGATTCGCTGAGACACACAACCTGTCTGTGGCCCTACCTGCTGGCTCGAACTACCACCTGGGCTACCCTTATCTCTTCCTAGCACGCTATGTGGAGGACACGAAGTCCCACCGGCGCTTCAACATCATGTGCAACCACCTGCGCTTTTACCAGTCAGAGGTGGGTGGACTATCAGCTGGAGAGAGTTGGTGTAGGGCAGGATGGAGGGTGGTTGGTCGGAGTGGGTGGTGGTGGGGCTATGCAAGGGGCGAAGCCACACAACAAGGCGGAGCTTTGATGGATGGAGGGCACAGGGCAAGACTCCACCAGAGGGGCGGGGCCTCAATCAGCCCCACTTGAGGGGTGAAGCCACACAATGGGGTAGAGCTTTGATGGAGGGGCGGGTCACACAATGGGGCGGGGTTACCCCAAAAGGCCAAGCCTCCAGGAGTGAAGGGGTGGGGCGATGCCCCGGGCAGAGGTTGGGGTGTCCTATTTTTTTGTTGTTGTTTTTGGGCCCATCCGGTGGAGCTGAGGAATTACTCTTGACTCTTTACTCAGAAATACTCCTGGCGGTGCTAGGGGGACCATGTATGATGGTAGGGATTGAATGCAGGTCAACCCTGTGCAAGACTAATGCTCTATTGCTCCAGCCACTAAAGGTCCCTACTTTTCAGGGTAGGCGGGGACCATCCTCACAGCCTAGGGCTTTGGAAAGCACCATGGAGACGCTGGAGACCCAGACAAGGCTGGGAGGTGTGCAGGGACTGGCACGGGGCTGCTGAGGACAGCAGCACCCTTTGGGATCCCTTCATCTATCTGCCATTGGGTTTGGCACTTGTCTTTCCTCCTCCCACCTTAGGTCCCGATGCCACCCATTGTCCCAGCCAAGACACATTTGGCATCGTTGGTCCTTTGGCTGTGATGCTCTTCATCTAGTACACAGGAGAAGGCCGGTTCCTAGGTTCACGATCTCTGGGCTAGAGAATGGTGCCCTGGACAGGTGCCGAGCTGTGGCAGATGGAGAGAAACTGGGAGGAGGCAGAAGGCAAGACCCAGGGTACTGCAGGGTGGTGGGGGCAAGAGAAAAAAGGAGACCACCGCTGTCTGCAGGCTCACCTGCTCTCTTCAACTTGCCTCCAAACAGGTGCAGAGGGTGATGCACCAGGACGCTTTCTACTTCACCATCCTCAGGAACCCCGTGTCCCAGCTCGAATCCTCCTTCACCTACTATCACCGAGCCGTGCCGGCCTTTCAGCAGGTGGCCAGCCTGGACGCCTTCCTGGAGGCGCCGCACACCTTCTACAACGCCAGTGCTGGGCTGCTCAACGCACACGCGCGAAACAATATGTGGTTCGACTTGGGTTTTGACCCCAATGGCCCCGCGCAGCAGGAGGGCTACGTGGGGGCGCACCTGGCCGAGGTGGAGCGGCGCTTCCAACTGGTGCTCATCTCCGAGCACTTCGACGAGTCCATGGTCCTGCTGCGGCACCTCCTGCGCTGGCGGCTGGACGACGTGGTGTCGTTCCGAGTCAACGCGCGCAGCCGCGGCTCCGTCGCCCGCCTGTCGCCCGAGACCCGCGAGCGTGCGCGGCGCTGGTGCGCGCTCGACTGGCGCCTGTACCAGCACTTCAACCGCACCTTCTGGGCGCGCGCGCTGGCCGAGCTGGGCCCCAAGCGGCTGCGGCGCGACGTGCAGCGGCTCCGGGCGCGCCGGAGCGAGCTCTCAGAGCGGTGCCTGCTCGGAGGCGCATCCCCGAACTGGACGCAAACAACCGACTGGCACCTGCGCCCCTACCAGTCGGGCGACGCCCACATCCTGGGCTTCAGCCTCCGGTCCGACCTGGACAACGCCACGCAGCTCCTGTGTCAGAGGATGGCCATGCCCGAGCTCCAGTACATGGCCCATCTGTACAGCCTGCAGTTTCCGCAAAAACCTCGCAAGCGGGTGGACCTCCTTGTATAGAGGCCCCTGTTCCAGCTCCACCCTTCCCCTGTCATTCCTGGGGATGAGGTGGAGGGACCAAGCCCTTCAGAGCAGACCCCTGTGATGAGACCCACCCACTGGTTCCCAAGCAGACTCTGTGGCCTCAGCAGGACTTAGGTAATCTAGTCTGAGAGCTGGGATGCGGCTGGAGATAGGCAGGGGTGTGAGTTGTCGGCATAGCTGGCCCTGCCAGGCACAGGCTCCTTGCTTGGTGCTGCTCTTCAGAACAGCCAGGGTGCCCAGCCGCTCTGTCGCTCTGCTGTGAGGCCGAGTCTCCGAGTTTACCAGCGGCGGCTGAAGCCTGTGAGCTGGGGCCAAGGAATGCCCGGAGAGCAGGCCCTCTGCCTGGGAGGTTTGCTTCAGAGCCTTTAGGACAGGTGGAATTCGTGAGACCAGTATTTTACCAGAGCACCCCACTGGGATCTACCACCAGGATTCAGGGACGGAGAAGAGAAATGGGCCGAGGTGAATTGGAAGGTTCACCTTATGTCTGTGCCGCATGCAGGCACTAGGCATTCCTATTGGTGGTTCTGGGAGGAGCTGATGGTGTGACTGGCTGCTTAGGGCTGGCTAGCAAATGTATGGCCATGAAAGACAATAAATCGCTGCTCTCACTCAGTTCAAAGGTTGCAGTAGGCTGATGGTCCAGTGCTTCTGGTCCCGTTCTTGTGTGTCAGCCTCAGTCCGAAAGAACCCCAGAGCTGGTCCTACTTCCTCCGCCTCTCAGGGGAGTGAGAAAGAGTTCAGATGGAACAGTCAGCCAGGGTCAGATCCAGGAGGAGCTCTGAGGGGTTCAGACAAGGGGAGCAGGGAGACCACCTGAGTGCAGAGGCCAGACCTGGGGGTGGGAGATTGTCTCCGGCTGTCTCCACTTATTTCACAACTGGACTCTTGCTCTGCCTTAGACAAGGCTGTGGCCATATGGCCCACACCTTGGTAAGATGGTCCAGCCCACTCCGGGTTTCTGACCAGTGATGAGGGCTCAGAGATACTGGCTTGGTGCTCAGTGCACAGCTTGGTACGACTGTGGTGAGCTCAGGCTAATGACCAGGAAGAGAGGGTTCTTCTGCATGGACTGGGCAGGTGTCCTGGGGTGGAAATCAGCTCCTGTCCCACTCACCCACCCATTTTTTTCACAATAGACTCCTGGCCTTGTCTCTGGGCACTGCCATTTCAGGGACCTCCCTGTGTGCCCAGCAGCTTAGGGCCCACAGAGGGGATAGAGTAACATTGGGCACAGCCTCCTGTGAGCTCTGTCCTGCTTTTCCTGCCCTAATGGGCTAGCTCCTCTGGGTGGGCAGGGATGGGCAGGTGACCCCTCAGGCCCCAAGGCTGTGGACTTCATAGCATGTAGGTGGCGCTGGGGGAGCTTTTAAGGTAGCTTAAGATGTTACATTGACAACTGACAAAGGAAACCTTGGGCTGTTCTCTTTCACTGTGGTCCACAGAGGCCATGACCTTGGAGGTGGACACCTGCACACTGGAGGCCATGTCCATGTGGTCTGCGGTCATGGGCACTAGGTACCCAGACCATGTCCTTGTTGGCTGTGGTCATGGCAGTGAGTACTTACAAGGAGGTGAATCAAAGGTGAGGGACTGCTTGTGGGGTCTGGTGGGGGGCTGAGGGGTCTATACAGATGCTGACCTCCTGACCTGAGCTTGAATGGCCAGCCAACTGTGGGTGATCATCCTGGCTCTCGGGGGGAATTGGAAGGGTCCTGGAAGAGCTGTGGGCAGGTACACCAGAGGTCAGCTGAGACCTTGGGACAGTGGCCAGCCCCCTGCTCAGCATTGTTTTGGGGATCCCCTGGTCCCAAGGTCCTGGATGAAGATTACAAGCAGCAGGGGTGTCTGCTACTTGGGGCCTCTTCTGCTGTCTCCAATCACTGATAGGAGTGATGGGAGGGTCTGGCTGCTGGCCTGCCTGGCCCCCAATACAGTGCACCCTTGTCTGCTCCCCACACCACCCACATCGCCCACACTGTGCCAGACAAGCAGATGCTCCTGCAGTCGCCTTGCAGCCAACTCAGCTGGCCTGAGGAGTCCTCTGTCCACATCCACATCCACATCCATAGCCTGCAGCTGGCCTGGGGAGTCTAACCAGCTCTTGCGCTTCCCGTTGTCCCTGGGGCTGAGGTAAGTGTTCACCTCCAGGTTCCTCAGGTTCCTCCTGCAGAAGGTTCCAAAAAAAAGTAGGTCCTTGAGAGGATGGTCTTACACAGAGCTTAGGGTCTCTTGTTCCTGTCCCAGCAGCCTCACTTGGGCTGTGGCAATGCTCAGGGCTTGGTCTTTGAGCAGTGGAGACCCCCTGGTGATGGAGCAAGCATCCCTGCACTGTGGCTGCCCCTCAGTGCTTGTCCTTTGGGTGGTGAGTACCCAGAAAGACCTCTGTGTAGGTAGAGCAAGCGCAAGCCCAGGGCCAGGAGTCCATGTTTTCTGGGCTGGTTCCCTGCCGTCATCTCCCCAGTTCTGTCTTTTCTGTGATGTGAGACTGAAGAGGCTCCCGGCCTGGCTTCATGCACCTGGGAGGTGCTGAAATGATCAGTAGCCAAGCCAGCTCTCCATGGACCCTGTTTCTCCTCTTGTGGGGTCCTGGGCATGAAGCTTTGCAGAAGTCTGAGCCTGGCTGAGGCACCCAAGTTTCCGACAGTCCTGCCCTTCCGTGCCTGAAAGGAGCCTGTGGATTTGTCTCTGGACTGGGGCTGGGCTTGTCCCCTGTTCTGCCTGCATGCTCCTGTGATCCCAGGGCAACCCTGGGAGAAACCCAGTGCAGAGTGAACATGTTTCAGTACCCAGCAGGGCACATGGTGCTGCACCTGCTCCCAAGCACAGTGGCCCTTTGAGTGAGTAAAGAGACAGGGCACAGCTCCCTGGGGACAGCAGCTGTTCTGAGTTCCGAGGCAGGTGGTGGGCAGGCCAGGGTCCTGGTGGGGGTGGGTGAGGGGGTGTCTGTCTTGGGGTGTCAGACTGGGGAGTAAGATGCCCTCCTGCATCTCAGCAAGGCTGAGGGGGCTGGGGCCCCTCCATGGACCATGTGTGTGTCTGACTGCACTGTGCCCCAACATTCTGCTGTACGTCCTGTTATCCCCATGTGCTGGCCCTGGGCTTTATCCTATGAGCTCTGCATATGGAGAGCCTGTTCATAGAGCTCCTGCCCTACAGTGCTAGGCTCAGTGTTTTTTCGGGGCTCACCACTGTCTGTGCAGATGGACCTTGAGCCCACTGTGTCTTTTCTTCCAGGCAGGACAATGGGATAGGAGGGAGGGCCCTGTTCTTAGCCCTGGGGGCCTAATTGACCCTCTGGCTTGCTCTGGTCATGGTTCTTTTGGGCACAGTTGTCAGATACCTCCAGGCCTCCCAGCTGTGCTCAGATAGCCAATGAGCAAGTCAAGGATCCCTGACCTCACAGACGTTGCACTGGGTCTGAGGGTCAGAATCCTTTCTGCCAAGTGCAGGGCAAATATGGTATCCAAGAGGCAAACCTGGGGCCCTCATGAATTCTGCAGATGAACTTCCACCTTTCTTGGCAATGCCCGGAAAGAACCTAGGATTTAAGGTCTGAAGGTGGTAAAGGCAGCTGGACACTGTCCCAAGGAAGTGTGTGTGTGCGTGAACAATTGTGTTCATGTGAGCAAGGGTGTTTAAGTGAGTGTACAGCTTTGCAGGAGTGTGTGTAAATGTGTTTCTGAGTGTATACAGGTATGCAGATGCATCTTGTACAAGTGTGTGAATGTGAGTGTGTGAGTGTAAGTATATGAGTGTGTGAGTGCGTGAATGTGTCTGACTGAGTATGCAAGTATATGAGTACAGTGTGTGTCTGTCTATGTACAAGTCTGTGAATGTGTCTTGTACAATGTGTGGGTGTGTGAATATGCAAGTGTGAGTGTATGAGTGTGTTGGAGTGTGACCGAGTTTGCAAGTGTATGAGTACAAGTGTGTCTGAGTGTGCAAGTGTGCGTGAATGTTGTCAATATGTATGAGTGTGTGTGCGCATACCTCATGTTTTCATGCCTGTGTATCCTGTGGTCTTCAGACCTCTATGTGGGGCCAGCAGGATTCCCCTTGGAAGCTCACCCACTTACTTGGCCTGGCAGGGTTAGGGGTTCTGACCAGGCACTAGCTGGATCATCCTGTTTTGTGTGCTGTGTTGAGAGGATAAAGAAAGGAAGACTTTTGGGGGAGGACTGGGATGGAGTTCCTGGGCCTGGCCTAGGGTTCACTTTCTGTGGAAAGTGGCTGGTGGGCTGCAGCAAGGTGAATGTGTGTGCTTGAGGAGGGAGCAACTTCCCTGCCTGCAGGCCATGTAGCCCAGCTCTGTTTCAGAGCATGGGGACCCCTGTGCGCACTGTGCTGTTCCAGCGTGAGAGGACAGGCCTGACGTACCGTGTGCCCGCACTACTGCCTGTGCCTCCTGGACCTGCCCTGCTGGCCTTCGCAGAGCAGCGCCTCAGCCCTGACGACTCGCATGCCCACCTCCTGGTACAGCGCTGGGGCACGAGAGTGGGCAGCTCTGTGCAGGTGAGTGGTGGGTTTGTGGAGGTTAAGGGGGCTCTGTGGAGGTTGGGGGATTTGTGCAGGTAAGTGGGAGGGTTTATGGAGGTGAGCAGGGGGTCTGTGCAGGTGAGTGGGGGGAGAGGAGGAGAACTTGGCAGTGGACTGGCCATGGCAGGCTCCTCAGGTTGGCTCCCCTTGGCCCCTCCTTGCAGTGGGGCCCTCTGCATGTGCTGAGCACAGCAGCTCTGGAAGGTCATCGATCCATGAATCCCTGTCCTGTACGTGATGCACACACGGCCACCATCTTCCTCTTTTTCATCGCCGTTTGGGGCCACACGCCTGAGGCCACACAGATTGCTACAGGCCGAAATGCAGCTCGTCTCTGCTGTGTGACCAGCCATGATGGGGGTCATAGCTGGGGCCAAGTGCGTGACCTCACAGAGGAGGCAGTGGGCAGTGCCCAGGCGGGTAAGTGGGGTGCCCTGGGGGGTGGGGACTGACTGGAAAGGATAGGTTGAGTGGAACCTGTCCAAGGGTCCCACCTCCTTTTCACCCTGGGTCTCCTCTCTCTAAACTTTTTGAACAGTTTATTTATTTATTGATTGATTGATTGATTGATTGATTGATTTTGGGGCCGCACCCAGAAATGCTCAGGGATTACTCCTCACTCTGTGCTCAGTAATCACTTCTGGCATGCTCGGGGGATCATACGGGATACCAGAAGTCAAACTGGGTCCATCCTGGTTGCATCCTGGTAAATGCCTTACCCCTCTGGGCCTCTGCTCTGTCTAACATGGGGCTGTGGGACAATCTCACAAGTCTCACATAGTCTTACATGTCCGTCCACTGGGACAGCCACCCACTGCCACTTGAGCACTGCCCAAGAGGCTCCCATGAATGCTAGATTTACCTGTTCTGCTCTGTGGAACCGGGGATCCTGGCTGTCCTAGTGAGTGTCCTCCTCCCTGCAGAGTGGGCCACATTTGCTGTGGGCCCAGGCCATGGTGTGCAGCTGCTCTCAGGCCGCCTGTTGGTGCCAGCCTACACCTACCGAGTGAACCGGCGCGAGTGCTTTGGCCGCATCTGCAGGACCAGCCCTCACTCCTTCACCTTCTACAGTGATGACCATGGCCGCACCTGGCACTGTGGGGGCCTGGTGCCCAACTTGCGCTCTGGCGAGTGCCAGCTGGCAGCAGTGAATGGTGTACTATACTGCAACGCCCGGAGCCCCCTGGGCAGCCGTGTGCAGGCACTCAGCACCGATGAGGGTGCCTCCTTTCTGCCTGGGGAGCTGGTGCCCAGCCTGGCTGAGACCGCACGGGGCTGCCAGGGCAGCATTGTGGGCTTTTCTGCCCCTTCCTACAGCAGGCCCCCAAGTGAGGGATCTGCTGTGGGCACCAGGGGCCTTCCTGCTTCTCTCTGTCCAGGAGTGCAAAGGCCCCCTGAAGGGAGTGCTGGAGACAGCCATATGGGGGATGGGCCCAGTGTGAGGGAGGTACCTGCCAGTCTTGGCAGGGACACATGGCTTCTGTATTCCCACCCCGTGGGACGTAGGGCTCGACTACACATGGGCGTGTACCTGAACCGGTCCCCCCTGGACCCACAGAGGTGGACGGAGCCCTGGGTGATCTTCCAGGGTCCCAGCGGCTACTCTGACCTGGCCTGCCTGGGGCCTTGGCCGCAGGGGGATCTGGTCTTTGCCTGCATGTTTGAGAGTGGAGCCAGGCTCTCCTACGAGGAGATTTCCTTCTGTCTCTTCTCTCTGCAGCAGCTGCTGCAGCATGTTGGGCCCCCACCACCCCAGGGCAAGGACAAGCCTGGAGGCCACTGCCAGCCCTCCTGATGGCCCCAGATGTGGGCCTGGGCAGAGCAGGGGTCATCACCAGGAGAGAACTAGGGGTGGGCAGAGCCCAGAACCCAGCGTGGATCCAGGCAGGCCCCTTGTTGCTTTTCTCTCAGACCTGGGGCAGTGTCGGGCCTTTTCTAACTCCTTGCTCCAGGGCTATTGGGTGAGTAGGTGATTGGGTGAGAATAGGAACCCTCTGATCTGATCTGATCTGATCTGATCTGATCTGATCTGGGGAGCACTCACTTTCTGCAGCAGGGTTAGACAATTTGGGAGATGTAGCAAAGAGTAAGGGAAATTAAGGGGTGAGATGTGCATGTGGGGGCTCAATCCTCAGACCCCAACACCACTGAGTCAGCATTGAATTGTGGTCCTGTAGCTCTAACCCCCAGTCCCTCTGGAGGTGACGTCGACAGAGTCTGTTGAGGGCAGAGAGACCTGCCCTCAAGTGAAGAAACACTTGCCCTGCAAGCAGCCTACCCCACATTGATCCTCAACACTGCATATGGGCCTCTGAGCACAGAGCCAGGAGTAGACCCTGATCACCACATGCTGTGACCCCCAAAATAAAATTAATGTCATGTTCACTACAGCCTGGTACCTCTCTCTGGTCACCTCTCATGGTGTCCCCTGAGCTCCCATTGGTCAACTTCAGGCAGGGGCCAAGTGGCTGATGGAGGCTCCTTGTTGCACTAGTTATGATTCAGATTTGAGGAGTTCCCTTGGGGCCCGTGGTGACTTCCAATCTGACCACATAAGGTGACGGTGCCATTTCAGTGTCCACCCAAGAGGTGTCTCAGCCTCCCAGTGAGGTCACCTTGTGGAGATTCACTACTGAGCTCCAGTTGTAGTTGGGGTGATACCAGACCCTTCCCCATGCCCCAGTGGTGATTGGAGATAAAATGGACTTTGAGGGCCGGAGAGATAGCATGGAGGTGTGGCGTTTGCCTTACATGCAGAGGAACGGTGGTTTGAATCCTGGCATCCCATATGGTCCCCCAAGCCTGCCGGGAGCGATTCCTGAGCCTAGAACCAGGAGTAACCCCTGAGCACTGCTGGGTGTGACCCAGAAACCAAAAACCAAAAAAAAAAAAAAAAAAAAAAAAAAAAAGCTTAAAATAAAATGGGCTTTGAGATGAGATTCCAACTAGGTGATGCTGAGCTGTACCTAAAAGCTCTGAGAAAAACAGAGTCCAGGAAACAGCAGGGCCCAGGCACAGGTGTGAGATTGCATGTGGGGAGCCAGATGCTGAGAGGAGGGCATCCAGAGGGAGGCCGGGCACAGGCCACCACTTGCACACCAGGTATCTGTGCACTGACTAATGTTGCTTGCACAAGGAATGAAGTGCACTAAGGCTTGGCTCGGACATCGCTGAGAGCACGAGAGCACAGACACATGAGCCAACCGAGTCCCCTTGCTCAGAGAGCTCCATGGGAGGTTCTGGGTAGGAATGGGGGGTGTCCTGGGAGAGGAATGAGGGTCTGGGGAGGAATGCGGGGTCCTGGGGGGAGTAATGGGGGTCCTGGGGGAGTAATGAGAGGTCCTGGGAGGAGTGGAGGGTTCTGGAGAGGAATGGGAGTTCTTGGGGGAGGAATGAGTTTCTGGGGACTGAATTCAGGCTCTGAAAGGAATGTGGGTTCTTGGGGAGCAATGTGGGGTCCTGGGGGAGGAATGGAGGATCCTGAGAGAAATGGAGATAGATTCTGGGGGCAGAATTGGGGTCCTGGAAGAAATGTTAGGTCCTGGGGAAGAATGTGGGTCTGTGAAGGAGTGGGGGGTCCGAGGAGGAATGGGGTGTCCCCGAGGAGAGTGGGGGTCCTGGGAGGGTTGGTGCTGGGCATGTGTGGCCGACTCTGCCTCTCTTGCTGTCTGTGCAGGCCAGGATGCAGCTGTGGGCCAGGTGTGGGGACCAGCCTACCTGTGCCTGTGAGTGTGTGATGCAGGCTGTGCCTCACAGTTGGGGGGAGGGGTGCGGCTAGCCAACAGTGCTGAGATGGCTGGTGCTTACTGCTGACACCCTAGGGTAGCTCCCAGCCAGGAAGGGCTGGGTGGGGGTGGACTTGCAGCTTCCCAGTGTCCACTCTGAGCTCTTGGCTGGTTGTCATGGTAACATGCAGGGTTGGAGACTACCAGAGCAGCACAACCATTCCATCTTGTGATTTTCAGTATTTAAATTGCTCTGTCATTGGGCTGGTCGCTGCCTACTGGAAGAGGGTATGGGAGCCTCCTTGTACTGTGCTGCCTGTCCAGCAGATAGCAGTGTCTTGGCAGGGCTTGGCATGGACAGATGAGTAGCACATAGCCATGGGCAGCCTCAGTACCTTGTTTGATTAGTCAAAAGCTCAGTGCACCTGCTCTGGCAGGTCTTTGCCAGGCCAGGGGTGCTGTTCCACACGGGTTTATGAGTCAGAAGATAACTGGGTTACTAACAGATCCCCAGTTCCTACTGGTTGAATCCTTCACCCTATATCAAGGGATTGCTTAGGCAGTCAGCCCCATCTGAGATGCATTTTATCTGATCAAAACCACCACCAACCGGCTGAGGACTGAGCTGTGCCCACACATATACATGCACATGTGTGGGCATGTGTGTGCATATATGTTTGTGTGTGTGTTTCTACAAGCATAGCCCTGTGCCATCCCCATTTCTGGCCTCTGGGGAAAACTGCTCGAATGCTGCCTTCCACGCTACACTTGCCCACTGTACAGGATATGGCTTGGCTATTGGCAATGTGGCTTAAGTGTGTGCATCTCAGTGTCTCTTTTAAAGTGCGTGATAGAGCCGCCTGGGATCTTCACTCTCCTGGGAGTGGCCAACCTGTTTTCAGAACCGTCAGTTTGTCTGCCTGCTCAGCTGACCTCTGTGGCACCTGGGATTTGAGGGACTTGCCCTTGGTGGAAATGTGAGTGCTGCTGGGAGGGAACTCAGTATGCTGCACCCACTCATGCTCCCACATCCACATAGCCACTGTGCTCCTCAGAAACATGACAGAATGGCCACATTGCCTCCCCACTGGACCACCTGCACTTTGTGTTTTTAATTTTTGGGCCACACCTGATGGTGTTTAGGGGTTACTACTACTGACTCTACTCTCAGAAATCGTTCCTAGCAGGCTCTGGGCCCTATGGGATGCTGAGGATCTAAACTGGGCCCATCCTGGGTTTGCTGTATGCAAGGCAAATGCCCTCCTGCTGTGCTATCACTGCAGCCCTATACTTTTTGGAGGTAAATTTGTTTCTGCCATCTGACCCCAGTCTCTCGGTCTGTGGGAACTTTGCCGCAGGAATATCAGGGTTTCTGGGCACAGACACTTCCCTGCAGCACCTCACTGGTGTGTGACCCTGCCTGGCTTCTCAAGAGGAGCCTCAGCATAACCCACACCAGGATAGGGTCCAGAGCAAGCCTAGGCTAAGTGTGCTCAGCCTCAGGAAGCCTGGATGAGGCCCAAGGACAGACTAGAGGATTGGCTTGCAACCAGTGAAATCCACTGAGGCCCATCCACTCTACAGTGCTGCTTCAGGAAAAAGGACAGCATCCACCAACCGATGCTGCTCCTGCTTCCAGCAACCACTCACCTATGCTGCCAGGAGGGACTCTCAGGTCACGACAACCCTGGATATCGCTGGAGATGCAAGTGCCTGTGGGCACCAGTCTGGAGGGTTTCCTGTGTGGACAACTGTCATATGGGGACCGATGGGCCAGGCATACTGAGATCTGGAGGCATTTTTCCTCAGAGCTGGTCATTTTTTAATGAGGCAGCATGGGCTAGGGCCAGCACCACAAGGACACTGTCCTGGCTGTGTGTAGATGGCCAAGGGCAGAGTGCAAGGACCATAGGAGCACCAAGAGGGAGTTCCAAGAGCTGACAAGTAAGGAGGACCTCACCTGCCTTAGCCCTTCTTTGCCTCAGTTTCCCCAGCTTCATGATGGCCCTGGACACCCACCAGCTCCCTGTGACCCTTCCATCCAATCTATGCACTGGCCTCAGTTCTGGGAGCATCTTGTGCTTTAGTGCCTTCTCTGCAAGTCCCTCCCTGGTCTCTGACGGAAAGATTCCACAGTCCCTGTGTCCCATCTTGGGCCTCCAGGCCCTGCTGAGGGAGCCCTTCAGGGTGGCCTTTGGGATGCTCCATCACCTGAGCAGTGGCACCCGCTGGGGCACACCTGGATGTGTGTGAGTGGCCACTGTGAAGGGTTAAACCCACACTTACACTTGCCTGACCTGGAGGGAAGCCAACCTTGGGCTTTCGTGGTAGGTCAAAGTGGCCATGAGCAGTGTCCGTCTTCAGGCGGCAGTGCCCGGAATCTCTGTAGGCCATCTGCCGAAGCCCTGCGGCCGGGGCAGCCTGGTGTGTCCTGAGTGAAGACGATGGTGGCATACTCCGTGGGCTCGGGGACAGAGGGCACAGGGGGCTCTGGGGTCTTCTCTCTCAACTCGAAGTCCAGCTGCCCATAGTCCACAGTGAACACAGGGGCCACTGGGTCGTCCTCCTTCTTTGGGGGATGGAGGAAGTATCAGTTGGTGGCCATACTCCACTCCCCTTTCCTAGTGTCCACACCAGGAAGGATAGTACAGCTGGCTGCCCACTGCCCAGTTGGTGAACACTTACCAGCGATGTGTCCTGACTTCTACCGGCACAGCATCCTGCAGAGAAACAAGCTTGGTGCTGAGCAGTCCCAGGCAGGCTTCCCAGTGTTCCATTGGAGGCCAGACTGTCTCCCACTCACCTGATGCCATGGCACTAGCTATGATCTCCATCTGCTGGAAGACCAGCTGCAGACTGTCTAGCAAACTGGTGTCATCATGCCTGGGATCTCTCTCTGAACTATTCCTGCTCCAGCCATGGACCCATGTGAGAAACTGAATGGAAAGTGTTCTGGTTGGGTCTGAACCTGTGTATGTCCATGTGACCCAACATGACTGGGTGTGTGTATATGTTCACATGGTCTGTGATGGTCAGGATGTTTGTTTATATGGTCTCTGTTGTCAAGGTAAATTTGTCTACATGGTCTGTGTGGTTGGGTTATACTTCCATGTGACCTAAGGTGGTCAGAGTGTGTCCCTACATGGCCCTGTCTGTGACCACGAGCCCACCGAGGCTGTAGTTGTGGTTGAAGTGTGGTGTGAGGTTTGGGACAACATATAGCACAGGGTGACAACTTGGGGGAGGGGACTTTCTGTGACCTGAGACCATCACTTCCCCTTTTCTTACATATGGGAGAGAGGACATAGCCACCTGATTGGAGGGACAGGATGTCCCTTGTGGGTCCTGGGGTGTAGAAGGGTTTGAGGGTTGGTTGGCTGTGTTACCTTGAGTGGTCTGGAGAAAGGTGGTAGCCAGGATCCAGGTCAGCAGCAGCAGGAACAGGAAGGCCCCCAGTGCACTTGTGACACTGACCACCAGGCTCTGGGCCTGGCCTGTGGGTCTGGGCGAGGGGTTGGGGTGCTCAGTAGGCAGCATCAGGACTCTCTCTGGGGGTGAAAAATATGGGGACCCAGACATGGGACAATGGAGGGAAGTTGTAGCCTGTGTCCTTGTTCTGGTCTCTGTCCTCATCTCTGTCCTGGTCCCTGTACTGATCCCTTTCCTAGTCCCCAACCTGGTCCCTGTTCTGGCCCCTTTCCTGGTCCCTGACCTGTGTCCTATCTTGGTCCCTGATGTCATCGCTGCTGGCCCAGGACCCACCTGTGACATTGAGCTGTCTATAGCTCTCAGAGACGTGGATATCAGGGGCAAAGTTGATGGCCGCACAGACGTAGTGGCCGCTGTCATTTTGCCAGGCACTGAAGAGGTGCATGTAGAAGTCCTGGGTGGTGGCCGAGAAGGTGGGTATGATGTGCCAGCGCCTGCTGTCAAGTTGTGGGTCCTTGGGGAATGCCACCAGCTTCTCAGAGTGGTTTCCAGGGCCCATGCGGTACCAGTTGAATGTCAGGGACATGGACTTTGGGAAGGAGCAGGTGAAGGAGGCATTTGCTCCCTCAGGCACTGAGAGCTGGACTGGGTTTCTGTCTGGGGTATCTGAGAGGCAGAAGGGCACAGGTCACGCTGGGGTCTCTGAACCACACAACTCAAAGCTTTGCGGCCACATTGGCTAACAAGCACTCAAATTCTTCAGCCTGTGTCCAGCTTTCTGGACCTGCAGCTGACCCCAGCTCAGTCCCACTGTCCAGCTCCTTGAACACAGCAGCTTCCTGCAGAGAGTTCTGCAACTCTGTCACCTGTAGACCTGTAGATGATCTCAGAGATCTCCCATACAGTGATACTGACCTGGACAAGTTCTGTGCCTTGTGTCTGGCCCTATAGTTTCCAGATGAAAGGGAACCAGTGGATGAGAATGGGTACCCAGCCTGTTGATGTGGCCATCTCACATATCTCAGAAACAAGGTACTAGCTGGTTCTCCCCTGCTCTCTGCCATACCTAGACTGCTTGACTTCTCCTGCCCAGTGGCTGAAGGACCTGACCTTGTTGTGCATGCTAAGGGGCCTGGGCTGGGTGCAGCTGCTAGGCTGGTCAGGGTGAGGTCTATGGGGTCTCAAGGTCCAGACTTGACTTGCATGTTTTCTGTCCCTTGGGTAGCTGCCTCCCTAGAGACACAGTGCACCAGAACCCCAGGGTTTGAGAGGCTTAACCAAGGTTCAGGGCCCAGGGACCCTCTGGACACTTAGCAGTCCACCACATGAAGGTGAGGTGGGGACTCCTGCGGGCAGCCAAATGCCGGACTCTTCCCACCTGTGCGTGAAAAGGCTTAGTAGCCCCTTGCCCTACAGGTACCCTGATCCCTTCCTGTATGGGTTGCTATACTTGGTTTCCCAGGATTGGGGAGACTGGCCAGGTCACAACAGCCTGTAGGTGTCGTGCAGGAGCAGGACAGGGGAGCAGTTGAGACAGAGCCTTGCTGAGCATGCTTTGGGAGCCTGCAGGGGCCCCACCTCTTGGATGTTTACTCATCAGGCATTTACTCATCCTCATCGACAGCGATGTCACAGCATGTCCCTGTTCTGCGCATCAATCTCAAACACACTAATGGTGGGGCCACCTTTCAGGCTCCTTTTGAACATCAGGCTGCAGGAACTGCTCCAGGATGGGGCTGCTCCAGAGCATGGCTTGAGGACAGTGGCCTGCAAGTGGTTGTGGGGACCCTTTGGATCACAACAGTGCAGAGAGTGAGTGAAGACAAATGCTGAAGCTTGTAGCAGCCTCAAGTGGTGGCTCTGTGGCATCAGGGAGGAGACCCCAAGGCAGCAGTCAGCAGGACAGCAGAGGCCACTGCCCAGCCACCAGTGCCACTCACAGATACCCTGTCTGAAGCTCAGGAAATGCAGCCCAGGAAACTGAGGCAGAAAATGCAGGTGTCTTGGGCTTCTGCTACACTCCTGTTGGGTCTAGAGAGTTTCCTCACACTTGCAGAAGATGGGAGCTGTGCCAGTGAGCTGACGGGGACTCCTGGCACCTCCCTCACCTCTTCTCTCTACAGAGGTAAATAGGGTTTAGACCATTTCTGAAAATTGTGAAAAAAGAAACAAAACAAAACAGGTGTTGAGATAGGTGATCCAATGGAAATCAATCCAAAGGAGGTGTCACAAAGGGAGGTGGGGGAAGGCAGGGGTGGCACTGTTATAGATGGGAAAACCGAGGCACACAGAAGTACAAGGTAATGCATCTGGAATGTTGGGAGTCTTCTTTGATGCTTTGGCCTGAATCTTGCTCCTTATGGAGGATACACTCCTCCCACAGTGCTCAGCACCCACTGCCTGGCCTCCACACCCCCAAGGACACTCATAATTACAGCTGGGAGTACTGCCCACTGTCTCCAGTTCTGAGTTCCCTCCCTCCTCTGAGAGAAGTCCCTGAGATGGCCTTTGGGCATTAAACCCCAATAAGGCTTCCCAGGAGGTGTTTGTCATGGCTGGGCCCATCTCTAGTCCTCACTATAAGTTTCTGAAGCTGTTCTGAAGGTCAACTGTCCTGAAAGAGAGTCCTTCAACCTTACCTGGGTCTGTAAGCGCATGCTAGCAAGGCACTCAGGAGGAACTCTATTTCCTGACCATCAGACTGACCAAATGCCACAGGGTCCCCCCAGTGGAGGGTCTCCACCAGGGCCCATCCAGGCTGAGTGTACCTGGGTGCCACGGCATACATAAACTTTTAGGGGGGCTCAGCCCACCAAATGTATCCTCAGATTTTCTGGTGGGGAAAACTAAAATAACCCCCATGGGGTTCCTCAAAAGGCCCGCGTTGGATGCCTTTTCCCCTGCATGGATGGTTGAGGAATTTCCAAAGAGATGCTTGGCATAACATTTTCAGTCAGTATTTGGCTATCTCTTCTTTGTAAATATCTGGCAAAATTATGGCCTCTATCAAATAATTTGGCTCAGAAATTCCAGCATCAAAGATACTAAGAGAACCCCCTTTCTGGATAACATTTAGCACCTAAAGCAAAGATAATATGTCCTTGCAGCTGCAGTTTCTGGTAATCAAGGGTGAAGTCAGAATGCAGATCCTGGCTATTGACTATTGACTCTCCTTTAGAAATAGGAAAACTCATTTTTTCGGAATTTGGCTCCTCCCTTTACTTAACCTCTAAAACAATAGAGTCCAGTCCAGTAAAGATCAAGTTCTTAGATATTTTCTACTCCCTCCTAATCCTAATTTTGCATTTAAAGTAAACTTGCAAAGAGTTGCCTTGAGTTGTAACCTTCTCCTTTGTAACCTAGAATTTTTACAGTCACACCCATACTTTAGGTATTGTTAGTGTTGTTTGCTTTGTGATTATAGTTATTTTTCTTTACACCTATGGCTAGTTTTACCCCTATAAATCTCCCTGCTCAAAAAAATTAAACATGTCCCACTTCTGCCAGAAGATGTGTTGACCCCACATACTCTGTGTGCGGTTTCATTATTTCATATTTCATATTTAACTGCTTGTGTTACCCGTTTTCCTCTAATTGAAGGATTTGCTACCCGCTAGAGATGCTGAGGTACAAGATGCCTGCAGCAACTGGGGGCTAGCATAGAGATCCCAGGCACACAGGGTGGCAGGACTGTCTGATACATTGGGCTGCCCAGAAATAAGTCAGCTGAAAGACCATACCCCAGGCCCCCATACAGGCTCTAGAGGTCGAGGTTCAGGGCCCTCTATGCCCAGACCAGCATTCTCCAGATTCCCCAGTCTGGACCCCCACAGTACCGATCAGGGCGGTGCTGAGCTGTGGGGCCTAGAGTCCCTCCCCACCAGCAGGTCTGATGTATTATTTCACGTACCTAGGAGCCATCCTGGCCTCCAGCCCAGCTGCAGCAGGGCCCAGAGCAAGGGCCAGGGCAGCCATGGGGTCCCCATGCCCAGAGCGCAGCCAGCCTTCTCCACCAAGCAGCAGATGTGACAAGTGGAAAGGAAAGTCCCGCTGTCTCATAGACACGCCCCACTCCGCCTCCTCTTCCTCCAGCTCCTGTGGGTCCAGGAGTGGGAGGTGGAGGGAGGAGCTAGGGCACGAGGTGAGGGTGGAGGGAGAGGAGATACTGGGGGAAGAGAGGCAGGTGGAGGTTAAGGGGTATGGTGGACCACCTGTGCTGGGTGACTGTACAGGGCCAGCCAGGGCCCCTTCTTGCTGGGCAGCACTCTGGCTTCACATTCAACCCTGTGCCCTTTTGGCCTGCCCTGAGCTCAGGACTGGTGCCTGGCACATGCAGTCAACCAGCTGCCATTGCAGGCTCTAAGCAGGGGCAGCCTGCACTGAGCTGCACCCCTGCTGCTTTCCCCATTTTCCAACCCCAGGCTCCTGGTGCATCTGGGTTCTGGCTTAGTATCCCAGGGCCCCTTCTTTCAGGTGGTTTCATCTCAGACCACATGGCAGGGCACAGCACCCTTTTCAGTCCTGTGTTCTGTGGGTACCTGAGTGCCATAGAGGATGGTCCCAGGATCTACTGCTCTTTCTGAGTGCCGGGTAGAGGCGGTGGTGCAGGAGATGGAAGTGCTGATATTAGCGAGTGCTGTGTGGTCGCATCTGTAAAAACCACAGCAGCTGCAGGGCCTGCGAGGCCCATGGAAAATGCGCGTCATGGGAGCTGGGGCTTCAGATGGGCACGTGGGTGTCGGGACAGGACGAGGGGTCTGTGGCGGGAAGTGAAGCAGGCAGGGTACGGGAGGCAGGGTACAGTCTGGGAGAGAGGCCTCAGGGATCCTCCCACCCTGGATCCTCTGCAGGTTTCAGGTGCTGAGGGCCCGTTGGAGAAGAGTGAGGGGTGTCCTGGGGGTCCCTTCAGAACTAAGGAACCACTTCTTTCTGCAGAGTATAGATGCAGGAGAAAATGACCTATGGCTAACTATCCACCCTCTACTCTTTCCTCTCCAGAACAATCACTGCCTTCAGAGCACCCAGACTTGGGGATTGAGTAAAATGTCGCAGGGAGGCTGGGGTGAGGTTGAGGGCTGGTAGCAGATGAGGGTTATAGAGACCAGAGTGGGGAACAAATAAAGGAACCTTGTGCCCACCTGGGTTAAAACCAAACAGCTGCTGGCAGAGAGTCGCAGGAGAGGCTGAGAAGGCAGCTGGGGCACTGCCTCGGTAAACCCAGAGTCCCCAACCCACAAGCCAACCAAACCATCCATCAACTCACTCACCCAAACACACTTTCACACATTGTCCTCAAATCCGACATCCCCAAACACTGATCCTAAACCTAATATCTCCACTGTCCCCAAATTCACCACCTCCCCCACATTGTCCCCAAATCTACCATTGCTCATACTACCCCCAAATATACTCTTCAAAGCACTCCCCCAAACACATTGTCTTATCCATTCTGTAACTCCAATAGACTGTCCCCCAAGCACAGGGTCCCCAAACCCTTTGTCCTCATCATAATATTCTGTCTTTCACTCTCACTGAAGTTAGAGCAGCCCCCTCTTACAGGAGTATATGTGTATATGTGTGAGTGCATGTATGTGTGTGTGCATCCACACATGTGTGTGCATGTGCAGGTTTGCAGTGGGGACTCACTGCCTAACCCTTCTCCAGCCCCGAGATCCTGCTCACCCTTTGGTTGAGAGGCCCCAACCTTTCCTGCCTTCTCTGAGTTGTTCAAATCACAGGGCCCTGCTCTGGGGTTGTCAGGGAGGCATGAACCCTAGGGCAGTGGGGTCCCTACAGGAGGCTGTGAAATACACTACATCCCCTTGCCAGGTTCTCCAGTGGTGATGTGGCTTCATGATCTTCCACCTTGCATGCAGATGCTTGGAGAGATCAGGACAGTCATAACCCTTGCTGGAGTAACCCATATATGTGAGTGCATTTGTGTGACTTACACATGTGCCTTGATGTGGTTCACATGTGTGTCCATGTGAGTCACATGTATATATCAGTGTAACAGATATGCATGTGCCAGAGTGAATCTCATGTGTGCATATGTGACTCATGCACGCATCTGTGTGCATTTGTGTGACTCACTTGTATGCATGTGTGAGCATCTGTGTTTTGTGTATGTCCAGATGTGTGTCTCTGCATGTGCATAAGTTTGTGTCTGTGTGTGTGTGTGTGTGTATGTATCCACCATGTGAGCATGTGTGCTCCAGAGAGGAGTAGTATCCATCAAAACAGGCCTGAGGGGGTCTCGAAACCTGTCCTGTCTGCCAGCCTACCGCTTGTTCTTGCTGTCTTCTGTGGATCCCAGGGGCACATGGGTGGGGAGATGGGAGAATGAACATGCACAGTGTGTCCTCAAACCAACCACAGGGCACAGGACTGGCTGTTTAATGTACTCTGGTGCTTTGTCGGTGATGGCGGTTCTTGGTGCTGCCACCACTGTGTCACCAACATGGAGTGCCTGTCACTTGCACCCAGATGGGCCTCCCCTGAAGGGTAATTTGAGTCTGAGGGTCTGGATTTGGGATGATCAGTATTTAGTTTTTTTTTTTTTTTGGTTTTTGGGCCACACCCTGTGACGCTCAGGGGTTACTCCTGGCTATGCGCTCAGAAGTTGCTCCTGGCTTCTTGGGGGACCATATGGGATGCCGGGGGATCGAACCGCGGTCCGTCCTAGGCTAGCGCAAGCAAGGCAGGCACCTTACCTCCAGCGCCACCGCCCGGCCCCAGTATTTAGTTATTAAATTTGGCTCCTTGCTGCTTCTTCCTGGACCAGTGATGGTTGCTAAGGAGTCATGCCAGGAGTCAAGCAGATGGCTTCCAGAAGATTCTATAGGCTGGGCACCGTCTCCTCCCCAATGTGCCTGTCTATCTCTGTCCCCACTAGAATTTTCTGAGCAGCCATTTTCCACGTGTTTCCTGGAGGTTAGAGCTTAACCAGGCAGCCAGGTGGCCTGGTGGAAATTTGGGTTGGGTCTGAAGGGATCACTTCACACTCTTCCTGAGGCGCAGCCTAGACTGAAGGAAGTTTCCATTCACTGCACAGGAAGTAGAGGACCATGCTGAAGCTGCTTAGCAGAGGGGCGAGCCTGTTCAGCTCATGGGAGCAAACCCTCCCCCATGAGGCTGCAGCCTGATTCTGAGGTCGGAACAGGAAATGGTTAATAGTGTTTGCAAATAAAAACTTTCTGTCCTGTCCTGTTTTAAAACGTTTCCCAGAAGTGGAGAAAAGTTAGTTAATTTGTGTGAAAAACTGAAGGATGAACCTTCCATCCCTGTCAGAGTGGGCTTGGCTGCCCAGTGAGGATGGTCACAGACAATTTTTCTTATATTTATTCACTTTCCAGAAGTCTGTTTGTAATTAAAGAGTGAACTAATCTCTTAAATTTTCAAATGTCTGTGTATGCACACATGCATGTAAGAGCAAAATGTCCATGTGTGAATAGCTTGTGGTACATGTAATAAATACACAATGCACATGATAAATGCATATGCATTAACATACACATGTTATTGTGTGGACAACACATGTAATGGATGACCTCTCATGAACACATGATATACACATGACAAATACGAGTGTGAACCCTATCCTGCCATATCCTGTGTGTGCAAAAGGTTTTCCCGTTGTCTCTTTTTGTTTATTTGTTTGGGCTATACCCAAAGATGCTCAGGGATTAGTCCTGGTTCTGCATTCAGGAATTACTCATGGTGGTGTTTGAGAACCATATTGTATGCTGGGGATCAACCCCAGGCCAGCTGTGTGCAAGGCAAGAACCTTCCCACTGTAGTATCACTCCAGTTCCTTCCCTGCCATCTTCTGTGTGAACATTTTTTCCTATGTGAACATGTCCCTGACATCTCCTGCATGATCATTTTCCTGTCATCTCCTGTGTGTGATTACAACCCTGCTGTTTTCTAAAGTGTGTGAACACTCCCCTATTATTTCCTGTATGTGTGTGTTATTATGAAGACTCCCCTACAGTCTGCTATGGCATCATTGCTACTGATGGGTCTCCTGGGGCCAGGATTGTCCAGCCTACTCTGGTGTACACACTGATCCCTGGAGGAGGCCTCAGAGGGGATCAGCTGGTGCCAGTGAGCTCCCTGCTTTCACACTGCTCTGTGTCCACACACCCTTTGGACAGACCTCAAGAAGCCATTGGCCCTATGGCCCTATGCTCCCTTGTTCTATCTGCTCTTAGACCTCAGTGTACCCACAATGTACCTACCACCTCTTGAGGTGTGCTGGGGAGATCTCCTTTCTGGAGAAAGAGGGCTGTTTATACCTGTAGGGTCAGTGTTAGAAACTGATAGGTAGGTGGTTTGGATGAGGTTGGGTGGTCCAGGCTAGATTTCCCAGAGAAGTTCTGGGGGGTGGGGGAGCTCTGTGAGCCTATGCCACATAGCATCACACCCAGCATGGTCTCCACCTGTTCATTACATGTTGCTGTTCACAATCTAGAAGTTATTTATCTTGAACAAAAGTTTCAGAGGCCGGGAATTAAAATGAGGAGGATAGTTCCCTGCTATCTGGGACTCAGCTGTGTCCACCTGTAACCCAGGTGTCTCTTCCACTGTCACTGGGACCCAAAAGGAGGCTGATATCTGAACAGATAATGTGGTATAGGAGCTTGGCCTGCAGTTCAGAAAGACAGAGTGCAACAAACTGAGTAGGTGCTCTCTTGCCACCGTATCTGCCTTCTGGAAGCTTCTGGAGACAGGTACCATCGCTCTTGCCCAGGACACACAGGTACAATAGACAGATGTCTCTCCCACTCAAAACCAGAAAAAATGACTGGGCTGGAAAGATAGTAAAGCAGGTAGGGTGCTTGACTTGCACACAGCCAACCAAAGTTCAGTCCTTGGTCCTCTAAGCTCCACCAGGAGTGAGTCCTGAGTGCAGAGCCAAGAATAAGCCCTGAGCACTGCTGGGTGTGACCCCCAAGTAAACCAAAACAACAAACAAAAACAATCCCAAAATGCCCTGAATGTTTGCTCCACACAGACAGGCATGGGGGACTGTGGCCATGTTCAGTGTGCAAGCTAGAGGGTGGGTTAGAAAGAGGACACAGAGGCAACTGAGCATTCCCCTGGAGGCAAGCAGACTAGCCATCCTATGAATAGAACTCTGTTTACAGGCTTTAGGAGGGAAAGCAGAGGACCCCACAGAGGAGAGAACATTGAAAGTAGCATCCAAACCAGAGAAGGATGCACTATAGGAGAAAGTTCAACACACATGGAAAGGAATAGCAGAGGAAACCAGCCAGAGATTAGAGGTTATTGATAACAGAAACTCTGCAAGGTGAGTAGGGAAAAGTTGACATATACAGACTGTGGAAGTGGGGTCATGGTCAGATCTGCAGGGGGTTCATGGAAGATTGTGAAAAGGGGTTTCACGTAGACTATTGAGAAGAGGCTTCAAGGTCAGACTGTAGAAGAGTTTATGGCCAGACCAGAGAAGGATTGGAAGGTCAGTGTGCAAAATGTGGCAAGGCCCAGAAACTCTTCCACAGCAGGTGCTGGGTTCTAGGTCTGGCATGTTTCTGCAGGACCTGAAGCGTCAGTGTCACACAGCTGACTTCATGCAGTGGCTTCTGTGGGTGCGGAGTGGTAACCCATACTGGGAGAAGTGTGTTCTTGGAAGAGTCTGAGTGTCTGGCACACTCCACTTGCACAACCTGTCTGGCTCCAGTGGGAGCTGTTGCACCAAGGCTCTCTCAGGCCCACATGCTGTGGCTGGTGCACAGGATAAGTGCAGGGCCCTTGCTGGTTGTGCTTCCATGCAGGTGCTCAGGCAGGGACTCTGAGGCAGTTCCTCCCAGGCACTCCATCCTCATGGTCCTAGTCTTTGCTTGCTCAGTGACCATCATCACCCTGATTACTCTGATTTTCAACACTTGGGTCTTGGACTCAGCCATTCACTGCCTGTACCATTTTCCTCTCAATCGTCACTTCCCATCCCAGCACATGTCACCAGGAGTAAAACATGGTTGAGATGATGACACAACCCTGAATGGGCAGAGAAGACATAGAAGTGGGAGCAGGACTCAGTCTCATATGACTCAAAAACAGTGAAACTGTCTCAGGTGACTCTGAGATGGCAGTGCCAGGAACTGTGACCACTGTAAAGGGTTACATAAACCTGGAGTTGGGGGCTACCAGGTGCTGTGCTGACACCGGAGCTCACAATGCAGTTGTTTTAACACCTGAACACGCCACGTAGGTGACACCTGAGTTTGTTGTGAAGCTGAAACTTGAGATCACTGTACATCTGTTTTAACACCTGCACATATTACACCTGACACCTGAGTTCACTGTATGACTGACACCTGAGCACGCCATACCTGCCATGTGAACACACTGTAGTTGTGTTCAAATCCTAGTACACTGTATCTGAGTGGTCTAACAGGTGTCCCCTCACATGATGAGTATTTTAGTTTCTATTTCAAAAGCCTGGTAGTCTGAGACCATCACTGATGCACAGTAAGCTGTGCTGTCCCCAAAATAGCTGGTTTCAGGAGATTCTAGAGTCCACCTGGTTGTTAAGCTCTGCTACTCACTTCCCAGAATTGGCTACAAGCTTCTCACCTACTTCCTAGAATGAACACAACAACATACAGCTGCCCTCTTAGCAGCCCAGAGACACAATTAATCCACCCAACCTCCACAAAGCAGGTTGCTCTATTAGGAAGCCTGCACTGTGTCAGTCTGCCCTGTTATACTCTTCATTAAAATAAAATGCTTTGCTCAGCCAAAGCCCTTCTGCTCTCCTGGTACATTCTTTACCACCCCATGGATCAACACAGAAGAGTCTGTTTTTAGTAGATAATCTCCTTTGAGCACCTGTGTACACTGTTCAGCCAGGTGACACCTGAGCCCTCTGTGCAGTCAACTGACATGTAAACATACTGTTCAGCAAGTGGCATCTGCGCCCTTTGTGTAACCACGTGACACCTGCACCCACTGTGCAGCTGTGTACATCTACACATACTACAACTGACACCTAAGCTCACTGTGAGGCTGACACCTGAGTTCACTGTGTATAACCATGTGACACCCATGTCCTTTGTATGACACCTAGTGCATGGTGTTCTCATGTTTAATATTTTTCTGTCCTACCAACTGATTTGCTGTTCCTCAACTATAGATCTGGGAAATGAAAAACCCTGGGTGAATTCACTACTTTTCCAGAACATTCCTGCCACCTGTAAGTGTACTCTACTGTAGGAAAACAAACAGAAACAGACATAAGAATGTATAAGCACCACAGCCAGGGGAACATGCAGATTCCTGTCACTTGTGACAGCAATGTTGGCATCAGTGGGGAATGGTGAGCAGGGCCCAGTGCTAGAAATGGGCAGTGCCCACATGTGCTATGGGATAATGGGCAGCACCAGAAAACAGGCTCAGTGATTTCTGCCCTAGAACATAGAGCACATGCAGGGATGTTGGCCAGCAGTGGTGCTTTTGGCTGATTTTTATTGCTTTATATTTTCTTTTTCCTTCCATGTTTGGTTTTTCCTAAAGGTGAAGATGTGTTGCTTGCGCAATAAAAAATAATCAAGAGGATTCAAGACTGAGGCTCATTTCTGAGATGATTGCCATGGAGACAGGATCGTTGTCAGGGCTGTGATTGGCTGGCAGATGCTGAGCAGTGAGATGGGAGCACAGCACAGTGGCCCGGAGACCGCACTGCAGAGCCGGCACCAGCATGGATGAGGTGGACCTGTGGGCCAGTACCCTGGTCCAGCTGATGGCTGTGAGGAAGCCATTTGACACCTGGAAGCTGCTCCCTGATGAGAACCTGGTTGCAGGGCAGGTGGAGGGCAGCGGCCACCAGTACCGGCTAAGGGGGCTTTCAAGGTGCAGTGGGGGCTCCTATGGGTCTGGTGGGAAGGGATGAGGCTGCAGATGAGGGGCCCTTGAGTCTTGAGGCCAGACTAGGGTGTCGGGACTCTGGGGCAGGCAGAGGGGTGCATAGCCTGCCTGCTCTGCAACAGGTGGTGGGATGAGCTGGGGTTCTGTTCTCCTTCCTGAGACATGAGACAAGGCAACACCTGTTGGAACGTTTTTGTGAGTCCCTGACTGGCAGTGCCAGCTATAGTCTGCCTCACTGGGTGCCTGTGCCATAGGCCTATGGGGGCCGTGGGACCTGTGGGCCTGTGGGGGCCATAATGTGTTGGGTCTGTGGAGGCTGTGGGGGCTATTGGGCTGTGGGGACCGTGAGTATGTTTGGTCTGTGGGGCTGTGGGTGTGTTGGGTCTGTGGGGGCTTTCGAAGCTGTGAGGGACTATAGGGGCTTCTGTGGCTGGGGCTGTGGAGGGTCATAGTGTTGTGCAGGGCTGTGGAAGTTGTGGTGGTCATGAGATGTGAGGGCCATGGCTGCCTCCCCCACAAGGCTGGCAGGTCTGTTATTGCACATCTTCTGGTTTCCATGGCAGCACTGACACATAATTGGTCATTGCCAGCCCTTCTCTGAGAATGGGGGGGGGGTCGTTCTGTGAAACCAGGAGGCAGGGTTGCCAGGGCCAAAGGAGTTCATAGAGGAGTTGTCTCTGGCAGGAGCCCTGGCAGTCTTGTTTTGAGGAGCTCCCTGGGCATCAGACCTTGGGAGGCGGCTATGACAGAGGGGCTCTGAACAGGCCACTGCAGCACATGGACCCCTATCCTCCCTCATAGACACCCTAGCTCCCCTCCTGGCTTGCAGAGAGACTCTTAGGTAGAGTCTGGGTGGCCCAATGACCCCTGCCAAAGCCAATGAGTTTGTAGTCAATAGCTCAGCATACTGTCAGCTGGAGGCACAGGGCCTCCTGTGGCAGAGCAGGTGCCAGGGCCACCTTTGGGCTCAGCACTGTGCTGGGAGCATCCCTAGGAAACGAAGGGTCCTGGGCAGCATGTGGGGAGCATGTGCTAGGGGATAGGCCTGGACCTGAGGGTCTTGGTTAAGCACCTGCACAGGGAAAATGGGCGGGCCGGGGTGACTGTGCCCTCACTTCTGCCCTAACCTGGAGTAGGACAACCACTCAGTGCCCACCCCTTCTGAAGCTCACTCTTGGCCTCTGCCCAGCATCCCACCTGGCACTTCTTCCCTGATCAGGCACCCCTGGGCTTTCTGATGATACTCCTCAAAGCAGTGAGGACCTGAGTCAAACTTGTCCAAGCTGCCCAGGTCTGGGTCTCATCAAATAGGACCTGCTCATGGGCTTGCACCAAACTCAGGAAGAGTTGTTTCAGTTCTGAACCCCTCTGAACCCCTCCTGTGAGGCAAGGGGTGCCACCTGCATCCTATTCCCTTACAGTTAGGGAGCCTGGAGATGCCCACTGAGCTGAATGTGCTCCTGAGGTGAGGCTGCCTAAGCTTGGGGAATCTAAAGTATGGGATGTGGGGTACCTGAGATGTGGAGAGTTAGGTGTAGGGTGTCAGATGTGGGATGTCAGATATGGGGTGTAAGGATTGGAATGTCAGGTGTGGTGCTGGATATTGGGTATTGGAGTTAGGAGTTGATATAGGGTGTCAACTATGAAGTGTTTAGGGTTGGGGTGTCAGGGGTGGGACACCTAGTTCAGGGTGTGGGAGTTATCTGTGCTTTTCTTACATGACTGCCCTCCGCAGGTTCGAGTGCGGCCTGTGCCAGTGGGGCTGGGGCTCTGCCCACATCCACATTCTTTTCCACCTGTGCTGGGACGAGGACCAGCGCCTGGGGCTGGTGAAGATGCGCATCTGGGGCCAGCAGTGCCGCCTGTGTCCACCCGAGCACGCCAGGCCTTGCCGGGTGAGCCTGCTCAATGTGCGGCTCTTCCTGGGCAAGCTGGTGCTTTACATCCTGCACAAATGCTATGGGGAGGGCCCCAACACCCAGTGCCCAGAGCTTGGCTTTGGGGAGTGCTGTGAGGCCTGTGGTCAGGGTGTCTGCTTCTTCCTCAAGCCCCTGGATCCAGCCTGGGGGCCAGAGGCCAAGCCGGGATTTGTGCAAAGCAGGTACATGCTGTTCGATGATGACAACGGCTGGGATAGGCCTGGTTGCCAGCAGCTGCTGGCCCTCGGTAGCGGGACACTGGTGGAACGCATCTGGGGGGACCCCCCCAACACCATCCCGCTCCCCTTCTCTGTGACTGATTTCATTAGGAGCCCACTGGTCAAGTGCAACAGCTTCATCAACGACGATGACATTGTCACCGTCCCCTTCTCCCTGGAGGGGGTGGGGAGGGCCAAGGAGCCCTTTGCCTGTGCCCTTCCGGAAGGCAGCACATTTGGCAAAGGCTTCATCTACCTGCCCACCAAATCTATGGCACCTGAGAAGAGCCAGCGTCTCGTGGTAACCATCTGTGAGCCCGTGTTTCGGGGCCGTGGCATTCTGTTCAATAGCCGGGCCCGGGACTTCCGAGGCTTCATTTTCCAAGGCCGTGGGGCCCTCTCCAGTTCACTGGGTGTCAATAGTAGCCTGGACCGGGCCAGCAAGCGACCACAGATAATGTCCTACATTGTGGGGTACATGGGCAGCGGGGAAGGCTCCATCACTTTCCCCTTGTCCCTGGCCACCCTGGTCACTGGCAAAGACCCCTTCACTTACATTGATGGCTCCATCACCTTCCCCTTTATCTTCATAGATGATGTTAACGGCAAAGAGGGCCTCACCAGGGGCCTGGGAGGGTGTGGGCGGCGGGGGGCCAAAGGGCATGGCCCCAGTCTGGGCCCTGTGCTGAATGGGGAGTTCCAAGAGTCCTTGAGCAAGGGCTCTGTCTCCCTGCCCTTCTCCATCTTCACCCTCATTAAGCGCACAGGCCCGCAGAGCAGCCACCTATTCCACCGATACTATCGCCGCCAGCAGCAGTGTTGGCAGCAGGCTGACACCTGGGGGTGGGAGGATCCCCTCTCTAATGACTTCTGCTATCTGGCTGGCTGCTGCGAGCCACCCTCAGAGTCCTCAGAGGACTTCTGGATCTGGGTGTCCACCATTATTTTCATCCTCTGGGTCATCTACCTGCAGAAGTCCAGCCCTGACTACCATCTGGGCTTGTGAATAGCCAGCCTCCCCACACGGTGCCCATGGCCACAGCAACTGCACACTCCCCCAACCCTGCACAGTCCTGTCCCCCACAGAGGCCTATGCCCCCCCACCCAATGCCTATGCCCCGACTCTTGTGATGGTCTGTCCCCTGCTTCTCTGACAGCTGGCAGTGATATGGTGTCTTGTGATGTAAGTATAGCAGTGCATGTACCTGCTTCCCCATAAGTTCTGGAGTCAATAAAATGGTGATCATGTGAATCTGTATCTTTGGCTGACCATTTCCCACCTGAGGGCCCTGTGCAGGGGAAGTTGGCTGGACAAGACCCCCATCCCCTTTCCACTCAGTCCTCAGCCCTCCTTCAATCTTCTTCATGGACATGACATCCCATTGGAGAGGAGGGGAACCTGGAAGAGGCAGAGATTCCCCCATCAGTGAACAGGGTGCTGTCTAAGACCTGGATCTGAAATGGGAATTAGAAAATGACATTAGAAAGTACTGATGGGGGCCCAGAGAGATAGCACAGCGGCGTTTGCCTTGCAAGCAGCCGATCCAGGACCAAAGGTGGTTGGTTCGAATCCCGGTGTCCCATATGGTCCCCCGTGCCTGCCAGGAGCTATTTCTGAGCAGACAGCCAGGAGTAACCCCTGAGCACCACCGGGTGTGGCCCAAAAACCAAAAAAAAAAAAAAAGAAAGTACTGATGGTCAGTAATCTTCCTATACAGGTCTCTGCAGTTGGACCAGCAACTGTCCAGAAGCTTCTACCCTCAGCTGCCCAGATCTTTGGGATCTGGAAAGGAAAGGGAGTGCTTGATGGAACAAGCAGGGAAAAGGTGGGGGCTTGAGTCCCATACCCCCTATGCTCCAGACTTTTTATAAAGGTCTTATAAAGGTCTTTCTTAAAAAGGTCTTACCCAACTCGCTCCAAACCTATTTGGACACAGTTTGATGAAGAACTGAGTGCCACCTCAAAAACCATGGTGATGTTCTCCACATCCACCTCAGTGTCTTGTCTACACAGGGGTGATCTCATGTTGGAACCCATCTCCACAGCATTCTATCTACATGGGGAGACCTCACTCTTGCTGAGATGCACTTCCATAGTGTCATGTCTACATGAAGAGAGCCTTCTTTCCTATGTTGGGTCTTTGTCCTGTGTGCACCCTTCTGTGAGTAGGTAGAGACTGTCTCCTAATGCTGCACCTGGCTGTCCTACGTGTAATCTCCGAACTCCTTCTAGGAAGCATTGTTTGCCAGTGACTGTGTGATGGGTCCACTTCCTGTCCTTACTGAGGGAATCTCTGTACTCATGTCCCCATTCTCACTGATGGACGCTACATCCCTGGCTGTAAGATGACACTCAGCTATTAATTCAAAACAAAGGCATTATCCCAATTTTCTCTTTACTTTTCATCCTTTGATATGTAACAGCTCACCTGGATCACTTGACCTTCCCTCTATTGGTGAATTGGTACTGGTTTAATAAAGAAACAGTTTGGCTTTGTTGCTTGTGGAAAGACCACGAGGTGACAGACTCCATGAGTTTATTTTGACTGGCTTAGTTTATTAATCCATTGCAGCTACCCTTCCTTCATCAGACCTGTCACTGGGGGGTGGAAACAGGGTGCATGGGGTGATCTCACAATGTGTGGGGTTTATTTTACACATGGCCAGTGACTTGGGCCACCCTTAGCTCCTCCTGAACTCTAGGGTTATGCCCAATGATTCCCAGGACACTCAATATCTGACTGCCTGATGCTGAGGATGCCAGTAAGGTCAGCCTCTATGGCCACTGGCCAGGCTCATCTGACCTTGGGCTTGGCAGGAGGGCAGGCTGGCATGAGCCAGAGCTCTGGGGCTTTCCTTTGGTCAGTGGGGTCCATGAAGCCTAAGGAATTGCCTTGAGTACAGCCTACAGTGTGTGTCCTCTGCCTGTGAACTGACTATGCTCCCAGTCATAGGGATGATCTAGGGAGTACAGAGCAGAGAGGCACACGCAAGTAGGAGTCTTCCTCTGTGGGAGGACATCCAACACAAAGCTCCTCTCTCCAAATTGCATACACTGACTGGTTTACCCATCCATTTCCCTGCACTTATCTCCTTTCTTGGTTCCACACTGCCCAAATTGTCCAGCTGTGCCCCTGTGTAGCTGCTATCAGAAAGTACAAAGATTGCTATTTAATGAGGTGTCAGTGGCCACTTTGGACCACTGGGACCATCACCCCTTTCACCCCTGTCCTTGAGTCTATTTACTGTTCATGTTCTGAACCTGGTCTTCACCTCTTCCTATATCATACATTGTACACAATCTCATTACATGCACATATCACACATACACAATTGCACATGCATGGGAAAGAAATGTTCACACCACATAAATGTGGACACTGAAAATGCACAAATATGCACATATATGCACGCACCATACATGAAGACACATTAATACATGTGCATATACCCACATACCACAACTACACATGAACGCACACATATATATGTCGGTACTCGTTGGCATGTTGGTAAACTCAAGGTGGTCAGAAGTGCTTTTCTTCTCTTTTTTTTTTGTTTTTGGGCCACACCCAGCAGGGGTTAGTCCTGGCTCTGTGCTCATAAGTCTCTCCTGGCAGGCTTGGGGGACCATATGGGATGCTGGGAACCAAACTCAGGTCTGTCCCAGGATGGCTGTGTACAAGGCAAATGCTTTAGGACTGTGTTATCACTTCGGCCCCCAGGTGCTTTTATTTCTGCAATTTTTAGTTTGGTCTTTGAATTGTATGGAAGCAGTTTAGTAACTAGTCTCTGCAGTATGGCATGACCCTGCCATGGTGCCATGCCTCCTTGTTACAGTCATGTTTGGCAGTGTCAGTGAGAATAAAGCCTCAAGCTCCAAAACCAGGACATTGGTGATACTTGGGTCTGGAAGCAATGCCAATGCAGGAAATAATCCACGCACACTGAAGGTGGTGAAACAGGTTCAGCAGTTTCAACATGCAAACCTTTGGCTCCTATGAAACAGGTAGCTCAAGTGGGGAAAGCCAGAAATGCAAGAGACCATTTTCCTGAGACCTGGGGTTTTTATTAGGAAGAACCGAACCATAATTGGGGTTAAGAAGAAGTGGTCTAAATATCAATCCAAGGTGCTGCATTCAAAGATGTTTCCAAACAATGAGTAAGAAGGTGTATACTGGGGTGGCATCTGATTAATCCAACATCTCCACCTAATTATGTAGAAATATGAGGTAAAACAAAGTAAACAAAGTTTACTTTCCCTTAGAAAGTAAAATTTCTAAGGGAGGAACAAATGCCTCTAATTAAAAGATAAAGAGATGGCATAATTTTGCATAAGCTCAGCAAAAGTTGGAAAATTAGAAAGAAAAAACCTTTGACCTAAAAAACATGGTGCCCCATGTGGTCCTAATTTAGACTCCATGTGATTAGACAGTGACCGTCCAACCCTGGACCCTAGATCTCAGACATAGAACTGACACAGTTCTCTGCAACAGGCCAGGAACCAAACTCCCTCTGGGACATTCTTAAGACTGTTCTGACACCAACATGCACTGGTTTTGATATGACATCCTCATAATAAGAAAGTGGCAACAACTTGGACTAAGAGCAGGTTGTCTTACCTCACCTCTTAATGATAAGAAAAATTCAGAGGACATGTCATTCTTTGATTGGTACAAAAGCCAACTTCAATATCTACAGAAGACTGACTGTGATAACCATGACTGGGCAGAACTTATCCTGGGACCAAAAGAAAAAAACCCTAGTCTAGGCCTTGGCCTATGATCTGTACAACAACCAAGATCTCTAACTCCAGAGGTCTGAATGAGACAACTGCAGATCTTCTGGAAATATAGGAAAGACTCTATTCTATGCTTCATCCCAGGATCAGACTGATTAAAACAACAATGATGGAACAGAACTCCTAGAACCATAAAGAACCATCCTAGGCTCTGTCCTTGGACCTGTGCAAATAACAAGATCTCTAGCTACAAAGGCAGGATTTTATCATCACGATGGAGCAGAAAGTTTCCAGACACCACCAAAGGACCAAGGGGAGTGTAAAAGAACAGGTATGGAGCCTGTAGTTATTCCCCTGACAATATACTTCAAGGGCGGAGAAGTCCTGTATCTCTTTGGCCAAGGGAATTACCTTTCTAATTTCCCCAATATTTACTGTATCTATGTGTTGGGAGCCAGATCCTTTGAAATATAGCTTAGCATAAGTACAGCCATTTTGCCTCAGACAGACATTTTGTCTCAGTCTCAGCATTGCCTATAATCTGAACTTAAGATGTGTACCTGCCAAATGGGCAGGAGTTGAAGCAGACTGCCCTGTAAGAATTTGACCACACAGGAAGGTTTGTTATAACATGTATGTACTTACAGGAGGTATGCTGGCAGAGCATTGTGATTTTTATGAATACACCTAGAGATCATGTTGTTCATGTAACCAACCGTTATGAAATCTCCCACTATTGTTCACTTCCTATATAAGCCCTGGTTGTTTGAAATAAAAGTGACACTTTGATCAGAATCCTTGACTTGGTGTCCCTTTTCTCCCACCCTTCTTTCTTTCAGGTAAGAGTCCTTTCCATGACCACGAATAACTCAGAGCCGCAGGGCGGCTCAGGTGGCGCTCAACGTGGGGACCTCTTTAAGATGATCATCTGGAGAAGGTGAGTTTCGTGCACTCTTCATTGCGTCTTATAAAGATGGGTCAAGAATTGTCAAATTCATAAAAAATGAATTAGAGACATCATTGAGTCAGCAAACACTGGTCCTACACATAAACACCTTCTCTCAGTCGCCTTCAATCTGCTTCCTCCATGCATTCCTCTTCCCCTACCCCTTCCCACTGCTCTTGTCCTTCTAATTCTTCCCCCCGGCTTCCCCTGATCAATCGGTCTTGTCAGATTACTCCAGTCTCAGACCTCCTGTCTTTGTCACCTCCCAAGTCTTTATACCCCTCAGTTGTCTCCTCTCCTCCTGATAATACTCTTTTTTTTTATTTAAACAAATGTATTACATACATGATTGTGTTTGTGTTTCAGTCATGTAAAGAACACCATCCATCACCAGTGCAACATTCCCATCACCAATGTCCCAAATCTCCCTCCTCCCAACCCAACCCCCGCCTGTACTCTAGACAGGCTTTCTATTTCCCTCGTACATTCTCATTATTAGAATAACTTAGTTATTTCTTTAACTTAACTCATCCCTGTTTGTGGTGAGCTTCATGAGGTGACCTGTAACTTCCAGTTCTTTTCTCTTTATTGCAAGAATGTCTTTCATTTTTCTTAAAACCCATAGATGAGTGAGACCATTCTGCGTCTTTCTCTCTCTCTCTGACTTATTTTACTCAGCATAATAGATTCCATGTACATTCATGGATAGGAAAATTTCATGACTTCATCTCTCCTGACAGCTGCATAATATTCCATTGTATATGTACCACAGTTTCTTTAGCCATTCATCTGTTGAAGGGTATCTTGGCTGTTTCCAGAGTCTTGCTATGGTAAATAGTGCTGCAATGAATATAGGTGTAAGAAAGGGATTTTTGTATTGTATTTTTGTGTTCCTAGGGTATATTCCTAGTAGTGGTATAGCTGGGTCGTATGGGAGCTCGATTTCCAGTTTTTGGAGGAATCTCCATATTTCTTACCAAAAAGGTTGAACTAGACGGCATTCCCACCAGCAGTAAAAATACAATCCAAAAGATCAACGAAAGCAGAAGTTGGTTCTTTGAAAAAAATAAACAAGATTGATAGACCACTGGCAAAATTAACAAAGAAAGAGAGAGAGAAACTTGGTAACTTGTATTAGGAATGAAAAAGGAGAGATCACTATGGATATGGTAGAGATCCAAAGAGTAATCAGAAACTACTTTGAGAAACTCTATGCCACTAAAAATGAAAACCTGAAAGAAATGGATAAATTTTTGGACTCTTATAATATTCCACAGTTGAATGAAGAGGATGTAGCATATCTAAACACACCCATCACTATTGAGAAAATTAAGACAGTAATCAAATGTCTGCCCAAAAACAAAAGTCCAGGCCCAGATGGATTTACTAATGAATTCTTTCAAACCTTTCAATAGGAACTTCTACCAATCCTGGCAAGACTCTTTCATGAAATCGAAAAAACAGGAACACTTCCAAATAGCTTTTATAAAGCCAACATCACCTTGATACCTAAACCAGACAGAGATGCTACCAAAAAAGAAAATTACACACCAATTTCGCTAATGAATACAGATGCAAAGATCCTCAACAAAACCCTGGCAAATAGGATTCAATGCCTCATTAAGAAAACCATCCAGTATGATCAAGTAGGTTTCATCTCAGGAATGCAAGGCTGGTTTAAAATCCGTAAATCTATCAACATAATACACAACATCAATAACAAGAAAAATAGAAATAACATGATCATATCAATAGATGCAGAGAAAGCAGTTGATAAGGTCCAACACCCCTTCTTGATCAAAACTCTCAGCAAGATGGGAATGGAAGGAATCTTTCTCAATATAGTTAAGGCCATCTACCACAAGCCAGAGGCAAATATTATCCTCAATGGAGAAAAACTGAAAGCCTTTCCTCTAAATTCTGGCACAAGATAAGGCTGTCCTCTCTCAGCACTCCTATTCAACATAGCACTGGAAGTACTCGCTATAGCGATTAGGCAAGAAAAAGATATCAAGTGAATCCAGATAGGAAAGGAAGAAGTCAAGCTATCGCTGTTTGCAGATGACATGATACTCTACCTAGAAAACCCTAAAGTCTCTACAAAAAAGCTTCTAGAAACAATAGACTCATATAGCAAGGTGGCAGGCTACAAAATTAACACACAAAAATCAATGGCCTTTCTATACACCAATAGTAATAAGGAAGAAATGGACATTAAGAAAACAACCCCATCACAATAGTGCCACACAAACTCAAATATCTTGGAATCAACTTGACCGATGATATTCTTGATCCTGCAGATCAGGCAGACCTGGAGGCTGAGGCAGTCCGCTATCAGCCCTCTGCCTGGCCACCTAAAATGGCTTCCGCACCTCTACCTCCCTCTCTTCCACAGCCCTCTTATCACCCCCCTTGAAACACTCCTGGCTCCTGCCCTTGCTTCTCAAAATCCTCTTCTTGCTCAAGAACAACAATTTTCTGATTATATTACCCACCTCAAGCATCTTAAAGACTTGCAAGACAAAGCTTGACAACTCTCTCAACAACTTTCACTTTCTTCTCTCACACAAGCCCTGACTTTCCCCATCATCACTCATCCCCATGGCCCAGTCCTTGAAGGAGAGCCGGCTCTCCCCTGAAAGGGTGGCCACCGCTGGAACGCTCCCCCTCTGGACATTGAGGAGGAAGGCAGTGAAGCCGATGTCCCTGGAGAAGCCGCAGAAGCCTAGCAGTCTGTTGATGCCTGTGCGGCCATTCCAGCCACAGCTCCAGACTGCTGTGCAGGTCAACTTCTGCGTTGTGCCCTTCAGCACAAAACACTTTTGGATTTACATTCAGCAGTTACCACTTATGGTCCTAACTCCCCCTTTACCCAATGTATTTTAGATAATTTAGCTGATGGTGGTCTTTTCATGCCTTTGGAGTAGAATAAAATAGCCCAGGCAGTCCTCACTCTGCCTCAGTTTCTTACGTGGCAAGCTAATTACGTGGCAAGCTAATTTTTTTGGAGCGCTGCAAATCCCTAGCAATGGGCAGCAGTCCTTGGAATGCAGTTCCTCCTCCAGCCCAGTAATAAATCAGTCTTTGGCTCATAAGCCTGATTTTTCAGTTTTAACCCCTTATTCCTCTGCACAGTTGGTGGAGCTCGCTGCACTTGTTCAAGTTTTTTTCTAAGGTTCATGAACCATTTAATTTTTACACAGATAGTTCCTATATAGCCGCCTCAGTTCCACTTTTGGAAACAGTCCCTTTTATTAAACCTTCTACTAATGCCTCCCCTTTGTTTTTGCAATTGCAGCAAATTATTCTTTCCCGGTCAGCTCCTTTTTTTTATTGCCCATATTAGGGCTCATTCCACTCTTCCAGGACCTCTTACAGAGGATAACACTTTTGTTGATGCTACTACCCAGGCATTTCCAGTTACGGTTCAATCTGATCCTGTTGCACTGGTGATTAAAGAACATTCTCTCCATCATCTTAATGCCCAAACTTTCTTAAAAGTATATGGAAAATGTTTTGGTTAGCCTTTTAAAAATAATATTGTTAATTAATATATAAAGCAACTAAATTTTATAAGCAGGTTGACAAGTATCAAATATAATTTTGGTCTTAAACTCTAGGTGTGGAAATGCATCAAATGTCTTTAACTATATTTTATAATGATCTAAACATTTTGTTAATTTGTATATAATACTTTTACAAATTATTCACTTGAAGTCTTCAAAATAAGAACAGTTGTTTGTTTTTTAAAGTCAGTTCTTCATACCTCTAGTAGTCATAGTTTATGCTCTTGTGTTTAATCATTGAAATTTTAACACTTTATTGCAGCTGTCTTACTGTTATACTGTGAAACTAATTTAAAGGAAACCTATTTAGAGCAGATGATATTATACTTCAAAGTGGAGACTCCTTCTACAGTGCTCATTAACCATTTTCCTTAAATTTTTTAAACTGCTTACTAACCATTTTTACTTTATGTTTTAAACTTCAAATTAGGATTGTTTTTAAAATGTTTTGTGCTAAATCTCAACCTTAAAGCTTTCATTTTTCAGCAAAGCTCCACTCCATCTTCATTAAGTACTTCTACAAAAATTTTTTTTCTTACAAACATGCTGGATAAATATTTAAAAGTGCTTGTCCAATTTTACCCAGGTCAATTTTTCTAACGTAAGTTTTGGATTGATCCTTTTGTCTGTTCATGTGTGTGTTGTACTGAATAAAAGTGGCCACGAGTGTAAAAGGTTGTGTTTAGTGTTGTCTTGTGTTGTCTGCTTATTTGGTATCTCTACATTTCATGATAAAATACAGTTTTCAAAGCCTTATCCATTTTTGAGATTTCAATTACTTTTTTCACAACTTGGTCAGTCTGGTCACTTAGCAGCTGACAGACTGTGGCATCCTGCAACTAAAGATCATGTGTTAAAAATTATGTGTTAAGCTGGCTTGTCCTTCTGGGAACATGGCAGAGGGTGGTGGGGGATCATAAACCTCAGATTTCTCAATGGCCATCGGGGATAAATTTTCCCTGGAGAATCTCTGGACTTTGCAGTCACCCAGCTTTCCTACCATGTGTTAGTCAAGGCCAGAAAAATATGGACATGTAGCTAGAGAGAGAAGCATCAAGGTTTAAGAAAATAACTAAGAAGTTTAAGAAGAATCGTTTAGGTTCAGTTTAAATGTTTTTGAAAAATTGGCAATTGTTAATTATAAAATTCTTTAAAATCTAAAGTCTGACAGAAGTCAGTAAGCATTCCCCTGATATTCAGAAATAATTTGTGTAATGTAAATTGCTGGTGTCTTCTGCCTGTAAGCCAAGGCCAGAAGACTAAGTAAACTCCTATTTTCTATAGATGAAGAATTAAATTTATGGAAAATTTTATTGTAAAAAAAAAAAAAGAACCTCCCAAGTAACCATTTTGCCTCCTGCCAAGCCGTTTCCTTACAGACCTCTTGCATATGCATCTTCATCCACCTCAAAAGAGCCTGCCACCCCTATGTCACCCACCCAGTCCTTCAACCCACCATTCCTGCCGGACCTGTTTCTGACTGACTCTGCCTACGGGGAATGCTGGATTTGATACTCTGCCCCACAGCCACTGCTACCAATGACCCTGCTGACCTCCATGGGGAGCTGAGATGCATCAAGGCATACCTTTGAGACAGGTCATGGGTGTGGGACTTTATTTACTCGGACCGCGTATGAGCCCCCAACTCCACTTATTTTGTTTGCTCCACTGAACTTTCCCCTCATATTACTGAAATGTTTCTTGCTTATCGTGATTATTGTGTTTTAGTTTTGTTAATGCCTAGATTAACCATTAGACCTATTGATGATTTGCTTTGGGATAAGGAGATTACTATGTTTAGACATAAGCGTGAACCTATCACTGCTATTACTCTTGCTGTTGTTTTAGTTTTGAGTTTGCTGAAGCAGGAACTGTTATTACTTCTTTCTTTCTGAAAGAAGGGGAATTATGTACTGCCCTTAAGGAAGAATGTTGCTTTTTTAAAGATAAATTGGGTTCAGTTCGAGGCAGTGTTAAACAATTGAAATTAAGCTTGGAAGAAAGACAAAGAGAGAGAGAGACAGAGAGACAGACAGAGAGAGAGACAGAGAGAGACAGAGAGCGACAGAGAGTGACAGAGAGAGAGCAAAGTGAATCTTGGTATCAAAATTGGTTTTCTGCCTCTCTGTGGTTGACCACTCTCCTTCCCACTATTTTGGGTCCAATATTGGGTTTCCTCTGCCTCATCTCCTTTGGCCCATGGGCATTTAAAAAATTGACAGATTTTGTCAAAAGTCAAGTGGATAATGCTACCAAAAAACATATTGCTGTACATTATCAACAACTGGCTACCCATTCTTAGGTATGATTGAATTTTGAGGAACTGGAGCACATGGCTGCCACTCCAAAATTGTGGTGGATTAGGCTGCGGTGTTGCCGAAGACGGGATTAGTCTGGGTCCCTAACAGTGGGAGCCCACCTTCCCCTTTAAGGTGCCACTTAGGGTAGCCTCTCAGATAGCCTAAGACAGGCACATTGCCAGAATTTCTGTCACTTGATATTGCATTCCTTTTACTTACATAAGAAAGGGGAATTATTGGGAGCCAGATCCTTTGAAATATAGCTTAGCATAAGTACAGCCATTTTGCCTCGGACAGACATTTTGTCTCAGTCTCACTCAGCATTGCCCTTAATCTGAACTTACGATGTGTACCTGCCAAATGGGCAGGAGTTGAAGCAGACTGCCCTGTAAGAATTTGACCACACAGGAAGGTTTGTTATAACATGTATGTACTTGCAGGAGGTATGCTGGCAGAGCATTGTGATTTTTATGAATACACCTAGAGATTGTGTTGTTCATATAACCAACCGTAATGAAATCTCCCACTATTGTTCACTTCTTATATAAGCCCTACTTGTTTGAAATAAAAGTGACACTTTGATCAGAATCCTTGACTTGGTGTCCCTTTTCTCCCACCCTTCTTTCTTTCAAGTAAGAGTCCTTTCCACGATCACAAATAACTGAGAGCCGTGGACCGGCTCACCTATGCAAGAAAAAAAAAAAGAGAGAGAGAAGCACAAATTAACTTTTTTTGGTTTTGCTATTGTTGTTATTTGTTGCTTGTTTCCCCCCCAACCATGGGTTTTCTTTTTGTGTGTGTGTGCTTTTTTATTTTTTTATTTCAGGACCATGATTATTGTGTGGTTGCTATCTTTATTGCTGTGGTGCTTTTCAAGTTTTTTGTTTGATTTTTAAACATTTTTTAGTATTGTTGTTAGGTTTCTGCCCTTTTCCCTATCTTCTCTTAAACTGATATTTATAGCCTCTGAAAGGACTACTCCCATTTTTTGCTTGTTTGATTTTTTTGTCCATTTTAACTAATTTTTTCCTTTTCTTCAAACAGAACCACATAATTTGAACCATCTTATCTTGTCTCACAAATTGAGTGGGAAATAATGGAGGGTACCAAGACCATATAGCTGTATGAACATTAAGTAGAAATAAAAAAAATGATCAGACATGCTAGACATAGAGGGGACCACTTGTACTGTTAGCCTGGGTGGTAAGGGAGCCGGGAGTGGGGGTGGAGGGAGGACAACATTGATGGTGGGAGTGTCCCTGATTTGATGTCACTATGTACCTAGAAAATTACTGTGAAAGATTTGTAATCCACTTTGGCCAAAATAAAAATTAAAAAAATATATAGTTGTATCTATCTACCTGCTCATTCATATGTTTGCCACCAATCAATTGAATAATTAATCATATAAATGAATATAAAAAATCATGGTGCCCCTACTCTCAAAGATTCCTGTCATAAGACTAACTCACAGGCTTTAGGCATACTGCTTTGTCTAACCCTAGAGTCTTTCTTCAAGGTTCCAGGAAGAATTCTCCTCAATCATGGTTTTTGCTATAAAGTGTCTATAATTGGTGATATTGATGTTAGCACATATGCTAAGTTTAGGCCAGTAATGTCCTGAGCCTCTCCTGGTTTCATATCATTGTTATGTAGTGAGGCAGGGAAATCTGCCTTCAAAGCAAGTCATTGCTGATAGCCAAGCCATAGTCAGGTTATTATGTGAGCCCACCCTGAGGCAAGTGTGAGCCATGGCAGATCAAGAGTCCATCCTGGTAGAAGGTTAATTCCTGGTGTATGTGCAGAAAGCTGTTCTGGACCCAAAGATGAGACCCAAAGATGAGGTTAAGGGATGATCAACCAATGTCCAAGTGACTAAAGCCTAACTCAAGTCACTCTGGCTAATTTCTGAGTTCTCATCTCTAATGGATAATAACTCCTCCTAGTATCTAATATTTTCTGACTTTAATGCATTCATGCAAAAAGAATGGTGCCAGAGGATGTTATTGAGGCCTAAGGGGAAGATAATAACAAAACAAAGCCTATAATCTAGTTCTATCAATAATATAAAACTGGATTGGTACTATATGTATACTATCTTCTAAGAAATTCCTACTAGCAAATCTAAAGAGAAGAGAGAAAGCTGCAACAACATAATAAAATATGCAATAAAGAATATACATGTTGGGCTGGAGCAATAACACAGGCATAGGCGTTTGCCTTGCACACAGCCAACTTAGGATGGGCCCCGATTCAAATCCTGGCATTCCATATGGTTCCCCAAGCCTGCCAGGAGCAACTTCTGCATGCAGAGCCAGGAGTAACCTCTCAGTAATGCCAGGTGTGGCTCAAAAACAAACAAACAAACAAAGAATGAACATGTTAAAGAAATACACTAAAGAAGTGTTCAGAGGAGGTATACATATCCCTTATAAGTTTTATGAAATGGCCTGAGGAGAGTATAAATTCTGGATCACAGTTTCAGTTGGCAATGTAGTCTTGTGGTGTCTGAAAAACAAACTAACAGAAATGGCTTGTAGCAGTCACAGATAAAGAAATATCCAAGAGCTGAGGATCTCTCAAAAGGTTAAGAGAAGTGGTAAAAGAGTGACTGCTGAGAACACATCAGCACCGGTGTGCCTGCCTTCTCTAAGGACGATTCGCAGTCCACTGACTTGAGTGACTGATAGCAGGCAGCCTTTATTCAGATTAAGCCACTAGAAAGGACCTCGAGCAGTTCTCATGCCAATGGTGCCACCCAAGCCTCGTGCTCCATGCAGTGGGTGGTCTGCAGAGGAGGCATTATGTTCTTCACGTAATGGAGACAGGAGCTGGGCTGGAAAAAGGGGTTCCAACCAGCAGCATGTAAGAAGGGAGTTCAAGAGGAGTTAAGAACTGAGGATAAAAGAGTTAACTAAGGAAAAATAATAAACCAGAAGTTTATTATTATATTATATCATAATATATAACATAATATAATTAATATTATATGAATATAGACATAATATAATTATATATAATATATTATATTATTATTTATTACATATAATGCAAATAGATATTAAACAGACATAGAGGTGGCCACCACCTACACACTCATACACACACATAGATGAACAAAAGAATTGACCTATAGGTTGTATTTGAAAAATTGACCCAGGTGGAACAGGTCAAAACACTTTAATATAAAGCTGGAATGTTTGGTGTAAAAGTTTTCCAGTTCCTTGGAGTACTCAACATTGATGAAGTGGAATTTTGTTTTGTTTTGTTTTGTTTTGTTTTGTTTTCTGGGTCACACCCGACAACGCTCAGGGGTTACTCCTGGCTCCACAGTCAGAAATCGCTCCTGGCAGGCTCGGGGGACCATATGGGATGCCAGGATTAGAACAAATGACCTTCTGCATGAAAGGCAGGCTATCTCTCCGGCCCCGATGAAGTGGAATTTTGCAGAATTTAAAAAAAAAAAAAAAAAAAAAAAAGGAGTATGGGCCCGGGGAGATAGCACAGTGGCGTTTGCCTTGCAAACAGCCGATCCAGGACTGAAGGTGGTTAGTTCAAATCCCGGTGTCCCATAAGGTCCCCCGTGCCTGCCAAGAGCTATTTCTGAGCAGACAGCCAGGAGTAACCCCTGAGCACTGCCGGGTGTGGCCCAAAAACAAAAAACAAAAAACAAAAAAAAAAAAAAGGAGTCAAGGTCTAGAATGAACACAGAATATTCCCAAAACAATAATAATTTTCAAGTCTAGAATAGTAATAGGGTAATGAACACTGTAAAAAAAAAAAGAGTCTGCACCTGGGAGTATAATATCACATATTTCAAACAACCAAGTTCCTTTTTTTTTTTTTTTAATTTTTGGGTCACACCCGGCAGCGCTCAGGGATTACTACTGGCTCTGCTCTCAGAAATCACTTCTGGCAGGCACAGGGGACCATATGGGATGCCGGAACTCAGACCAATATTGGTCCTGGGTCAGCTGCTTGCAAGACAAACGCCCTACCTCTGGTCTATCTCTCCAGCCCCCAAGTTTCTTTTCTGAAAGCAAATTTATAACAAAGGCATATGATATAGAAAAACACTACCAAGAATTAAAAGTTAGTTGCAAATAACATACTCAATGACTGAGCACTGTATTAAGAGTCCAGGGTATTCAGATGTTTTAGCCAAGGATATCTGTGGAGAAAGACATTAGATCATACAAGCAGGCATCATAAAATGAAAAGGAATAATTTAAATATCTGTTAAGATATTTTCATAATGAGCACTGTATTAGAGGTCCAATGGAATAAATCACGGTAGGTCATCCAATCTATTTCTCCACAGATTACTGTGAACAAAAACGTTAAAATATTATTATTATTATTAGGGGCCAGAGAGATAGAATAGTGGCATTTGCCTTGCAAGCAGCTGTCCCAGGACCAAAGGTGGTTGGTTCAAATCCTGGCATCCCATATGGTCCCCCATGCCTGCCAGAGCTATTTCTGAGCAGATAGCCAGGAGTAACCCCTGAGCACCGCTGGGTGTGACCCAAAAACCAAAAAAAAAATCTTATTATTATAAATATAATAGAAAAGAAATTAAGACACTAGAACATTCTAATAATGAGCACTATAGTGGAAGTTCATGTATTCCAAAGTATCCTGCAGCTGTTTTCCTGTTGATAAAAATGTTAGAACATGGGGCTGAAGAAATAGCATGGAGGTAGTGCATTTGCCTTGCATGCAGAAGGTCATTTTTTTTCAAATCCCAGCATCCCATGTGGTCCCCCAAGCCTTCCAGGAGCAATTTCTGAGCATAGAGCCAGGAGTAACCCCTGAGCGCAGCCAGGTGTGACCCCCCCCAAAAGAAGAAAAAAATGTTAGAACATTATTATAGATGTATCTAAAGATATTTAGTTAAAAAGCTGCTAATTAACACAGCTGTTTCCATGGCAGCAGGTCTTTTTGAAGTATAAAAAAGAATATAAGCTGCTGAAGATTTTACTGATGGTATTTTTGAAATTTTGTGAACATCAAATTTAAATCAACGTTGTCTACTGTGTTTTTACAATACGCTTGGCAATGACCCATTTCTATTTTGCCACAATGATTCAAAACAGAGAATAAATTGTATTGTTCAAAGTTGTTCTTAGAGTCCAGTTCTTTATGTACTGTGATAAGTCAAGGTTTTCTAAAGAAAAGTTCACGTAGGTCTGTAAGTTTTTCATCTTGCCTTCATAGAAAAAACATTTCCAAAGAATTAAGAGCACAGATGGTAATTCCCAAATTTCTCTTCTTTTTAAGAAATACTGCTGTGTTGCAATTGCTGCATTAAACCCTATTATTCTCTTTCAGTTTTTGAAAAAAAAATTTTTTTTTTCTGATTGGTGGAAAGTTGTTAAGCTGTGATTGATTAAATTTCAGTCCTTGAGGGTTTTTTTTTGTTATTCTTTTTTTTTTTTATTTTCCTTCACAATCTTCTTTTTTTTTATAATGCAATGTATTGTATATAATAATATATTGTATATACATTGTATTTCATTATTGAATAACAATATTTTTTTTTCTTAACACCACCCATCACCAGTGAAACATTCCCATCACCAATGTCCCAAGTCTCCCTCCTCCCCACCCGACCCCCGCCTGTACTCTAAACAGGTTTTCAATTTCCCTCATACATTCTCATTATTAGGACAGTTCAAAATGTAGTTTTTTATCCAACTAAACTCATCACTCTTTGTGATGAGCTTCCTGAGGTGAGCTGGAACTTCCAGCTCTTTTCTCTTTTGTGTCTGAAAGTTATTATTGCAAGAATGTCTTTCATTTTTCTTAAAACCCATGAATGTATGAGACCATTCTGCGTTTTTCTCTCTCTCTCTGACTTATTTCACTCAGCATAATAGATTCCGTGTACATCCATGTATAGGAAAATTTCATGACTTCATCTCTCCTGACAGCTGCATAATATTCCATTGTGTATATGTACCACAGTTTCTTTAGCCATTCGTCTGTTGAAGGGCATCTTGGTTGTTTCCAGAGTCTTGCTATGGTAAATAGAGCTGCAATGAATATAGGTGTAAGGAAGGGGTTTTTGTATTGTATTTTTGTATTCCTAGGGTATATTCCTAGGAGTGGTATAGCTGGATCGTATGGGAGCTCGATTTCCAGTTTTTGGAGGAATCTCCATATCGCTTTCCATAAAGGTTGAACTAGACGGCATTCCCACCAGCAGTGGATAAGAGTTCCTTTCTCCCCACATCCCCGCCAACACTGTTTATTCTCATTCTTTGTGATGTGTGCCATTCTCTGTGGTGTGAGGTGGTATCTCATCATTGTTTTGATTTGCATCTCCCTGATGATTAGTGAGGTGGAGCACTTTTTCATGTGTCTTTTGGCCATCTGTATTTCTTCTTTGTCAAAGTGTCTGTTCATTTCTTCTCCCCATTTTTTGATGGGATTAGATGTTTTTTTCTTGTAAAGTTCTGTCAGTGCCTTGTATATTTTGGAGATTAGCCCCTTATCTGATGGGTATTGGGTGAATAGTTTCTCCCACTCAGTGGGTGGCTCTTGTATCTTGGGCACTATTTCCTTTGAGGTGCAGAAGCTTCTCAGCTTAATATATTCCCATCTGTTAATTTCTGCTTTCACTTGCTTGGAGAGTGCAGTTTCTTCCTTGAAGATGCCTTTAGCCTCAATGTCCTGGAGTGTTTTACCTACGTATTGTTCTATATATCTTATGGTTTTGGGGTTGATATCGAGGTCTTTAATCCATTTGGATTTTACCTTCGTACATGATGTTAGCTGGGGGTCTAAGTTCAATTTTTTGCAAGTGGCTATCCAATTGTGCCAACACCACTTGTTGAAGAGGCTTTCTTTGTTCCATTTAGGATTTTTTGCTCCTTTATCAAAAATTAGGTGATTGTATGTCTGGGGAACATTCTCTGAGTATTCAAGCTTATTCCACTGATCTGAGGGCCTGTCCTTATTCCAATACCATGCTGTTTTGATAACTATTGCTTTGTAGTAAAGTTTAAAGTTGGGGAAAGTAATTCCTCCCATATTCTTTTTCCCAATGATTGCTTTAGCTATTCGAGGGTGTTTATTGTTCCAAATAAATTTCAAAAGTGCCTGGTCCACTTCTTTGAAGAATGTCATGGGTATCTTTAGGGGGATCGCATTAAATCTGTACAGTGCTTTGGGGAGTATTGCCATTTTAATGATGTTAATCCTGCCAATCCATGAGCAGGGTATGTGCTTCCATTTCCGCGTGTCCTCTCTTATTTCTTGGAGCAGAGTTTTATAGTTTTCCTTGTATAGGTCCTTCACATTTTTAGTCAAGTTGATTCCAAGATATTTGAGTTTGTGTGACACTATAGTGAATGGAGTTGTTTTCTTAATGTCCATTTCTTCCTTATTAGTATTGGTGTATAGAAAGGCCATTGATTTTTGTGTGTTAATTTTGTAGCCTGCCACCTTGCTATATGAGTCTATTGTTTCTAGAAGCTTTTTGGTAGAGTCTTTGGGGTTTTCTAAGTAGAGTATCATGTCATCTGCAAACAGTGAGAGCTTGACTTCTTCCTTTCCTATCTGGATTCCCTTGATATCCTTTTCTTGCCTAATCGCTATAGCGAGTACTTCCAGTGCTATGTTGAATAGGAGTGGTGAGAGAGGACAGCCTTGTCTTGTGCCAGAATTTAGAGGAAAGGCTTTCAGTTTTTCTCCATTGAGGACAATATTTGCCTCTGGCTTGTGGTAGATGGCCTTAACTATATTGAGAAAGGTTCCTTCCATTCCCATCTTGCTGAGAGTTTTGATCAAGAATGGGTGTTGGACCTTGTCAAATGCTTTCTCTGCGTCGATTGATATGATCATGTGATTTTTATTTTTCTTGCTGTTGATGTTGTGTATTATGTTGATAGATTTACGGATGTTAAACCAGCCTTGCATTCCTGGAATGAAACCTACTTGATCGTAGTGGATGATCTTCTTAATGAGGTATTGAATCCTATTTGCCAGGATTTTGTTGAAGATCTTTGCATCTGCATTCATCAGCGATATTGGTCTGTAATTTTCTTTTTTCGTAGCATCTCTGTCTGGTTTAGGTATCAAGGTAATGTTGGCTTCATAAAACTATTTGGAAGTTTTCCTGTTTTTTCAATTTCATGAAAGAGTCTTGCCAGGATTGGTAGTAGTTCCTCTTGAAAGGTTTGAAAGAATTCATTAGTAAATCCATCTGGGCCTGGGCTTTTGTTTTTGGGAAGACATTTGATTATTTTCTTAATTTCCTCAATAGTAATGGGTGTGTTTAGATATGCTACATCCTCTTCATTCAATCGTGGAAGATTATAAGATTCCAAAAATTTATCCATTTCTTCCAGGTTTTTATTTTTAGTGGCATAGAGTTTCTCAAAGTAGTTTCTGATTACCCTTTGAATCTCTACCATATCAGTAGTGATCTCTCCTTTTTCATTCCTAATACGAGTTATCAAGTTTCTCTCTCTTTCTTTCTTTGTTAGTTTTGCCAGTGGTCTATCAATCTTGTTTATTTTTTCAAAGAACCAACTTCTGCTTTCGTTGATCTTTTGGATGGTTTTTCTGGTTTCCACTTCATTGATTTCTGCTCTCAGCTTTGTTATTTCCTTCTGCCTCCCTATTTTTGGATCCTTTTGTTGAGCACTTTCTAATTCTATGAGCTGCGTCATTAAGTTATTCAGGTATGCCCCTTCTTCTTTCCTGATGTGTGCTTGCAAAGCTATAAATTTTCCTCTCAGTACTGCTTTTGCTGTGTCCCATAGGTTCTGATAATTTGTGTCTCCATTGTCATTTGTTTTCAGGAAGGTTTTGATTTCCTCTTTGATTTCATCTCGGACCCACTGATTATTCAGTATGAGGCTATTTAACTTCCAGGTGTTAAAATTTTTCTTCTGTCTCCCTTTGTATTTTATATATAATTTCAGGGCTTTGTGGTCAGCAAAGGCAGCCTGCAAAATTTCTATCCTCTTGATATTATGGAGGTATGTTTTGTGTGCTAACATGTAGTCTATCCTAGAGAATGTCCCATGTACATTAGAGAAGAATGTGTATCCAGGCTTCTGGGGGTGGAGTGTCCTGTATATATCTACTAGGCCTCTTTCTTCCATTTCTCTCCTCAGGTCTAGTATATTCTTGTTGGGTTTCAGTCTGGTTGACCTGTCTAGTGTTGACAATGCCGTGTTGACGTCTCCCACAATTATTGTGTTGTTATTGATATTATTTTTCAGATTTGTCAACAGTTGTATTAAATATTTTGCTGGCCCCTCATTCGGTGCATATATGTTTAGGAGGGTGATTTCTTCCTGCTGTACATATCCCTTGATTAATACAAAATGTCCATCTTTGTCCCTTACAACTTTCCTAAGTATAAAGTTTGCATCATCTGATATTAATATGGCCACTCCTGCTTTTTTTTTGGGTGTTGTTTGCTTGGATGATTTTCCTCCAGCCTTTTATTTTGAGTCTATGTTTGTTCTGACTATTCAGGTGCGTTTCTTGTAGGCAGCATAAGGTTGGATTGAGTTTTTTGATCCATTTAGCCACTCTGTGTCTCTTAACTGGTGCATTTAGTCCATTGACATTGAGAGAAAGAATTGTCCTGGGAGTTAGTGCCATCTTTATATTAAAGTTTGGCATGTCTGTTGGTAAGCCTTGTCTTAAAGTATGCCGTTCAGTTTTTCTTTTAAGAATGGTTTTGAGTCTGTGAAGTTTTTGAGCTGTTGTTTGTCTGTGAAACTATGTATTGTTCCTTCAAACCTGAAAGTGAGTTTTGCTGGGTGCAGTATTCTAGGCGAAGCATTTATTTCATTGAGTTTTGTCACTATGTCCCACCACTGCCTTCTGGCCTTGAGTGTTTCTGGTGACATAAATCTCAAGGATGTTCCCTTGAATGTAATTTCTCTTTTCGATCTTGCTGCTTTCAGAATTCTGTCTCTATCTATGGGATTCGTCATTGTGACTAGGATATGTCTTGGGGTGTTTTTTCTGGGGTCTCTTTTAGTTGGCACTCTTCGGGCATGCAGGATTTGATCACATGTATTCATTATCTCTGGTAGTTTCTCTTTAATGATGTTCTTGACTGTTGATTCTTCCTGGAGATTTTCTTCCTGAGTCTCTGGGACTCCAATGATTCTTAAGTTGTTTCTGTTGAGCTTATCATAGACTTCTATTTTCATCTTTTCCCATTCTTTGAGTAATTTTTCCATTGTTTGATCATTTGCTTTGAGGCTTTTTTCCAATTTCTTCTGCTGTATGTAATTGTTATGTATCTCATCTTCCAGTGTACTGATTCTATCCTCAGCTGCTGTTAACCTGTGGGAAATCTCAAACATGTTTTTCTTCAATTCATCTACTGAGTTTCTCAGACCTGTTATTTGATCTGAAATTTCTGTTTGGAGTTTTCTCATTTCTATCTTCATATTCTCCTGATTCTTTTTAGTTTTCTCTTCTATACTTTGTTTGATTCTTTGAACATGTTCCATATTGCAACTCTAAACTCCTTATCTGAGAGACTGACTAGGTGGTTGGTCATGTTCAAGTCATCAGAGTTGCCATCTTCATTCTCTATGTCTGGCACTGGCCCGTGTTGTTTCCCCATTGTCACACTAGTACTGCGTGTTTTTCTACGTGTTGTGATTGTATTCATCGGCTAAATGCTGTGCACCGTCACGAAGGGGAGCGGAGCAACCGTGCTCCTCTGGCTTCTCCCTTTCTGGGCGTGTCGACTCACCTCCACGGAAGGCTCACAGGTAGGCAGGCTGGCAGATGGGCCGCACCCAGGATGAAATCAGGCCAAAAATGCAGGACAGCAGAGTAGAGAGGCAGAAGTGTGCTGGCATCTGAGATCCAGCGAAGTTCAGTGGCTCCTCCCTTTCTGGGCGTGTCGACTCACCTCCACGGAAGGCTCACGGGAAGGCAGACTCCCCGGAAATCTCACAGGAAGGCAGGCTGGCTGATGAGCCGCACCAAGGGTGAAATCTGGCCGAAAATGCAGGACAGCAGAGTAGAGAGGCAGAAGGGTGCTGGCCAAAAAAAAAAAAAAAAACTTTAAGGCAGTCTTGCAACATGCATTTATTTGTAGATATCAAAGGCAAGGATAAATAAATTAAGATCTCTGATGTGGGGCCAGCATGGTGGCACTAGAGGTAAGGTGCCTGCACTAGCCTAGGATGGATGGCGGTTTGATCCCCTGGTGTTCCATATGGTCCCCCAAGCCAGGAGCGATTTCTGAGTGCATAGCCAGGAGTAATTTCTGAGCATTACCAGGTGTGGCTCAAAAACAATAAAAATATATATATATATGTATATAGATATATATACATATATATATATATAAAATCTGATGTTTGATATTCTTGTTGGCAGATTGAAATTGTGGATTTAAGCTGACTTTTGAAAAGTGTAGCAATAATAGACTCATTATACTGCCTGTGTTAGTGCCAAGATTGTTTTATGGTTTTTTTGTTTTGTTTTTGGGTCACACCTGGCAGCACTCAGGGGTTCCTCCTGGCTCTATGCTCAGAAATTGCTCCTGGCAGGTTTGGGGGACCTATGGAATTCGAACCACTGTTCTTCTGAATGCAAGGCAAAAGCCCTGCCTCCATGCTATCTCTCCAGCCCCGAGTTTTATGGCTTTTGAGTCAATAAAAGGATCATTACTTTCCTCTTTTTCTATTCTACCTATCAGCTTTGTTCAAATCATGATGAAGACCCGACATCAAGAATAGAAGTAGTTAATGTGGATTCTGTTGACTATTTCCTGCAAACTGATTATCTTTCCAATGGTCATTTTAAAGACTTTTCGGTTGATATACCTTTGCTGTCCTGTCAAGAAGGCTTTTATAACCATACCAAACTCTTCTACTACTTTGTCATTATGTCCCAATGTATTTGACCTATTAATGTCCTCCTTATAATGGTTCTAGTAAAAGTAATCAGTCAAACTTGGACTATTATAAGGCATTGTAGTACTGAGTTAATGTAACAAGTATTTCCCAAATTATGAAGTACAGTGAGATCAGAACTAATCCCCTAATTTACAGAACCAAGATTCTGGAAAGGTCATTTCTACTCCCACTAGTCTGTCTCATTCTGTGGTGTCAGTTTATTGTCCCAGTTACCTGTTGATATCATAGTTTGTTTCCTGCTCTTGTCCTTTTGAAAAAATCTGTGTTGGTTCTGAAAGTATACAGTTGTATGCACTTGTGTCTAAATCTTTTTATTTGTGTAAATCCTGCTTCTGACAAGGCATAATGGAACCCAGAGTTTTCTGGAAGTGTTGCCATCTGTAGAAAATAAACATATCATTTTCCTCGAACGAAGAATCTATTCATTATCCATTTTTTTTGGGTTTTGGGTCACACCTGGCAGCACTCAGGGGTTACTCCTGGTTCTATGCTCAGAATTCGCATATGGATGCCCGGATTTGAACCACCAACCTTCTGCATGCAAGGCAAACACTTTACCTCCATGCTAGCTCACTGGCCCCTCATTATCCATTTTAACCCAAATAGGTGAATTGTTTTATGTACTGAACATCTTCTTTAAAATACTATTCTACAGTTGTATAGGGCTCTCCTTGGTGTATATTTAAGAAACTTAGTGAAAGTAATGTTAAGGATAAAATGTGCATAGGTGGTATACCTATTTTCCTATATTTTAGTTATTGAGTTTTGAGGCTTCTGTCAGCTCTTTCAATTTGGTGTGTCCCTGTGGATTACAGGGGATACCAGTGGTATGTTTGATTTGCCATTCTTTGCAAAATGATTGAAAAGTTTTATTGGTGTAGATTGTCCAGCTTTATGGATTGGGGGATTCCCATAACAGAAAAAAATTGTGGCATGAAGGTGTAAACAGCTTTAGCTCATTCAGAAGTATTGGAATCCTCCATGTAAAATGAGAATAAGAAATAGGGTTTCAACCCTGTATCTCCTAGGTCAAGGAGATTCCCTCTACAATATCCCCAATAGCTACTGTGCCTAAGCAGGGGGAAAAAGAAAAGGAAAAAAAGGCACAAAACAATCATTTTTTCACATGTTTATTTATTTATTTATTTATTTATTTATTTATTTATTTATTTTTTGACGTCTTTATTTTGGTGTGGAGATTAAGGTTGATGTCTCCAATATTATTTTATTTTATTTTATCTTTTCTTTTTCTTTTTTTTTTGTTTGTTTGTTTTTGGGCCACACCCGGCGCTGCTCAGGGGTTATTCCTGGCTGTCTGCTCAGAAATAGCTCCTGGCAGGCACGGGGGACCATATGGGACACCGGGATTCAAACCAACCACCTTTGGTTCGGGATCGGCTGCTTGCAAGGCAAACACCGCTGTGCTATCTCTCCGGGCCCTATTTTATCTTTTCTTTCTCTTTCTTTTTGCACTCGAGCATGATTTGATTTCAGAACCGAGACTATTGTGTGGTGCCTGTCTTTATTGCTGTAGTGATCACTGGTTATTTAATTCGATATTTCTTTCTGTATTTTTGGGTGTTTCAATTACCTTTTTCACATCCTCTCTCAAACTGAGGTTGGAAGCCTCTAGAGGGACTCCGCCCATTTTCAGCGTATTTGACTTTTGACTTCTTTTTTATTTTTTTTCTTATTTTGTACCCCAATATATTGCTTTTCTTTCCTTCAAATGAAACCATATACCTCGATTTATCTAGCTCTGCCTCTTAAATAGAGGGGGAAACAAGGGAGGGTTCCAGGACCAGATATGTGATCACTAATAGTAAGCCAGACAAAGAGGGGTCCACCTACTCTAGCAGCCCGAGGGATGATGGTGGGGTATATGGGTTGTAGAAAGGGAACTGGAATGGGGGGAGGACATATTTGGTGATGGGTATTCCCCTGATTCAATGTTAATATGTACCTAAAATATTACTGTGAAAGATATGTAAGCCATTATGGAAAAAAATGTGTTTTACATCAGAAACTTTCTTTGACTTACATGTATTATTATTATATCAATTATATTATATGTTATGTTACTATATTATGTTATATATATACATGTATATATATACATAATGTTACCTCATTATGTTAATTTTGTCTCTTGAATAAATTCTTACAATAAGCCTAAAAAAAGAAATGGGGTTTTTGGAAAGAAGGCAACACGTATAATATTCATTTGCCACAATTAGTGATGCATGTTCTTCTTCAGGTGACTTAAATATTGGCATGGCCAGATGACCAGAAGTTTTACTCCCTAGAGCTATTGGCCCTGTGAGGCCAGAGTGGGCTCTTATTTGAGTGATAAAAATGGTCTCAGAACCTTTTTGCAGAAGTGCTTGTAATTGCTGCAGTAAATATTAAACAACTTATTATGAGCATTTAAAGAGGTAGTTACTATACCTGGGAACAGTCCTACTATGTAAGATGAATCACTTACTATGGCTCTAAAACATGTGATACTAAGTAATTATTTATTTAATTTGGTTACACTCTGTGGCACTCAAGGGATTACTCCTGGCTCTGCACTCAGAAACTGCTCCTGGCAGGCTTGGGGAAACAAATGGGGTGTCGGGAATAAAACTGGGGTCTGTCTTATTTTGGCCAAGTGCAAGAAAAATGCCCTACTGCTGTGATATTGCTCTGGCCCTGATACTAAGCAATTTAAAGTAGCAAGTTCCACTTGTTGAGCAGACTTGTAATTAGTATGTACTGTGGTCTTTAATAAAGGGCCAGTGATACCGCCTTTTATTGACCATGGCATGTCAATGTAAAACATGTAAAACATGGGGTAGTCAGAGTAAGGGAGGAATGAATAATAGAGGAAAAAATCATAAAATGTGTCCTCTTTTTTTAAATTTTTTTATTTAAACACCTTGATTACATACATGATTGTGTTTCGGTTTCAGTCATGTAAAGAACACCACCCATCACCAGTGCAACATTCCCATCACCAATGTCCCAAGTCTCCCTCCTCCCCACCCAACCCCCGCCTGTACTCTAAACAGGCTCTTCATTTCCTCATACATTCTCATTATTAGGACAGTTCAAAATGTAATTATTTCTCTAACTAAACTCATCACTCTTTGTGGTGAGCCTCCTGAGGTGAGCTGGAACTTCAACCTCTTTTCTCTTTTGTGTCTGAAAATTATTATTGCAAGAATGTCTTTCATTTTTTTTTAAAACCCATAGATGAGTGAGACCATTCTGCGTTTCTCTCTCTGACTTATTTCACTCAGCATAATAGATTCCGTGTACATCCATGTATAGGAAAATTTCATGACTTCATCTCTCCTGACAGCTGCATAATATTCCATTGTGTATATGTACCACAGTTTCTTTAGCCATTCGTCTGTTGAAGGGCATCTTGGTTGTTTCCAGAGTCTTGCTATGGTAAATAGTGCTGCAATGAATATAGGTGTAAGGAAGGGATTTTTGTATTGTATTTTTGTGTTCCTAGGGTATATTCCTAGGAGTGGTATAGCTGGGTAATATGGGAGCTCGATTTCCAGTTTTGGGAGGAATCTCCATATCGCTTTCCATAAAGGTTGAACTGGACAGCATTCCCACCAGTAGTGGATAAGAGTTCCTTTCTCTTCACATCCCCGCCAACACTGCTTGTTCTCATTCTTTGTAATGTGTGCCAATCTCTGGGGTGTGAGGTGGTATCTCATCATTGTTTTGATTTGCATCTCCCTGATGATTAGTGAGGTGGAGCACTTTTTCATGTGTCTTTTGGCCATTTGTATTTCTTCTTTGTCAAAGTGTCTGTTCATTTCTTCTCCCCAATTTTTGATGGGATTAGATGTTTTTTTCTTGTAAAGTTCTGTCAGTGCCTTGTATATTTTGGAGATTAGCCCCTTATCTGATGGGTATTGGGTGAATAATTTCTCCCACTCAGTGGGTGGCTCTTGTATCCTGGGCACTATTTCCTTTGAGGTGCAGAAGCTTCTCAGCTTAATATATTCCCATCTGTTAATCTCTGCTTTCACTTGCTTGGAGAGTGCAGTTTCCTCCTTGAAGATGCCTGTAATGTCCTGGAGTGTTTTGCCTATGTGCTGTTCTATATATCTTATGGTTTTGGGGCTGATATCGAGGTCTTTAATCCATTTGGATTTTACCTTCGTACATGATGTTAGCTGGGGGTCTAAGTTCAATTTTTTGCAAGTGGCTATCTAGTTGTGCCAACACCACTTGTTGAAGAGGCTTTCCCTGCTCCATTTAGGAATTCCTGCTCCTTTATCAAAAATTAGGTGATTGTATGTCTGGGGAACATTTTCTGAGTATTCAAGCCTATTACACTGATCTGAGGGCCTGTCCTTATTCCAATACCATGCTGTTTTTATAACTATTGCTTTGTAGTACAGTTTAATGTTGGGGAAAGTAATTCCTCCCATATTCTTTTTCCCAATGATTGCTTTAGCTATTCTAGGGTGTTTATTGTTCCAAATGAATTTCAAAAGTGCCTGATCCACTTCTTTGAAGAATGTCATGGGTATCTTTAGATGGATAGCATTAAATCTGTATAATGCCTTGGGGAGTATTGCCATTTTGATGATTTTAATCCTGCCAATCCATGAGCAGGGTAAGCGTTTCCATTTCCGTGTGTCCTCTCTTATTTCCTGGAAAAATGTGTCCTCTTAAAGAAGTCCTAGGGTGGGGCCGGTGAGGTGGTGCTAGAGGTAAGGTGTCTGCCTTGCAAGCGCTAGCCAAGGAAAGAACCATGGTTTGATCCCTGGGTGTTTCATATGGTCCCCCTAAGCCAGGGGCAATTTCTGAGCGCTTAGCCAGGAGTAACCCCTGAGCATCAAACGGGTGTGGTCTGAAAAACCAAGGAAAAAAAAAAAAAGAAGTCCTAGGCTTTTCCAATTTGAGGCATTCAGTTTGAGGGTTGTATGGGCCACACCTGGAGATGCTTGGAGGGCTGTTCCTTGCATAATGCTCTGGGATCATACTGTTGGAGGTGCTAGGGGACCTACAGGTGTGAGGATAAAACCTAGATCTCCTGTGTGCAAAGCATGTGTTCTGACCTGTTGAGCGCAGTTCTGGTCCCAGTTTGAGAATTTTAGAATTTTTTGGGGGTGGTCACGCCTGGCAGTGCTCAGGGGTTACTCCTGGCTCTAAGTTCAGAAATTTCTCTTGGCAGGCTCGGAGGACCATATGGGATGCTAGGATTCGAACCACCATCCTTCTGCATGTGAAGCAAATGTCCTACCTCCATGCTATCTCTCTGGCCCCATTTTAGAATTTCTTAATCATTTCTTCTTCAAACCTTCTTTTAATAGGTATATATGGCTTAGTTTCCAAATATCTGTAGATTAAAAGTATCTTATTGATTATGTTTCAATAGACTTCAGGAGATCAGATTTGCAAAATGGGAACTGGAGTGATAGTACAGTGGGGATGGCATTGGTCTTGTACGTCTTGTACAGGGCTGACTCAAATTCTGTTCCTAGCATGCCATATGATTCCCTGAGTCTGCCAAAAGTGATTCCTGAGAACAGAGCCAGAAGTAAGCTCTATACCACTGGGTATAGCAACAAAACAAAACAAAAAATAACAAAAAAATTAATCCATAAAAACCAGAATTTCAAAATGCTTCAGGCTTATTTTTATAGCTTGGTACATATGCTACCCCTCTTGCTAAATGATCCTTGTTCTCTTGAAAGTATTTGTTTCTCATTGGGTTTTCTCTGCATGAGCTGGGATATAGACCAGTCCTTGTTTGAACTTCTCTGCTGGCTTTCATTTCCCATGAAATGCTGGGGGGTCATCCCCAGCTTTGTCTGTTTCTCCCCACTGTCTACTCATCCTGATTTAGACTCTGATTATGTTTTAAAATGATATTTTTAGGTCATAACTGTTCAGGAATTTTATCTTCCTGCCAGAGGGCTTTTTCTTAGTTTGAACAGTCACCAAGTTCTTGTCTCTGGCCTGATCTTCAAGGCTATAGTAGCCCCTTTATGCATATTGTTGAAAACAAAGGACCATTATTTTTATCTTTAAACCTCCGTTGGATCTAAGAGGGTGGAGGCAGCACCAAGCTTCCTCAATCTGGATCTCTGTGGAGTGTGGGTGGATTCTCCTGTGCAGACAGTAGTGGTCAATGTCTGGCACTTGCCTAAAAACCATTTTATCCAGACTTGATTCTATTTATTTGGTTCCTTTCTGTCCAATCTAACTATTGTGGGCTAAGGACATTTTCGAGCAATTCATTTAATTCTTCTGCAGCTCTGGTTGCTATGGCTGTTTGTATATTTTTAAAAGTTATTCTAAGGGCTACAAATATGCCCTAATTTAGCAATCACCAAATGCACAGTCAGCAAAAGCCACATTGGATTTTTGCTACTGTTGGATCTTGGGGGGCAAGAAGCCCAGCATGTCCATTTGGACTCATAATATGTATGAGGGGGTTGTAGGGTGTGGAGTCACGGCCCTGGTCTTGGGGGATGTGGTGTATGGAGTTGTGTCCTGTGTCTAAGGGGGATGTGGTTTGTAAAGTCACAGCCCTGGTCTTGAGGGACATGCGTGTGAAGTTGTGTCTTGTCTAAGGGGGATGTGGTGTGTGGAGTCACAGCCCTGATCTTGGGGGGATGTGGTGTGTGGAGTTATGTCCTGTGTCTAAGGGGATTTGGTGTGTGTTGTCACATCCTGTGTGTGAAGGGAATGTGGTATGTGGAGTTGTGTCCTGTGTGTGAGGAGAATGTGGTGTGTGGAGTCTCATATCAGTGAGAGGATTGCTGTGATTTCACACAGAGAATCTGAAATTACTTGACCTTAAAGAATGTGCTGAAGTCCTGAGGAGGAGTTCACACTCAGTTTCCAACTATGTGTGGAAGCCACTCTCCAAAGATCTCACAAACTCAGTGGACTCATGGTCCATCTATTTGTCCATTATGTCTTGACATAAGATCCTTGGGCCTTTGCCCATGGTGGATGTTCTTACTTCCTCAGCTTGTGCCTGCTCACCTTCCAGTTTTCCCTTAAAACTAGAATGGGAGTTCATTTTCCTCATGATATTCTGAAAATAGGTGGAGATGTTATGAGTCTCTCCAGGATAGGGTGCACGGAAGCTGCTCCTGCTTTCCTTTGCTTCCTTTTCTTTTCTTTTTTTTTTTTTTTTGGTGGGCACCCCCGTTGATGCTCAGGGGTTACTCCTGACTATGTGCTCAGAAATCGCTCCTGGCTTGAGGGGACTATATGGGACACCAGGGGATTAAATCTTGGTCTGTCCTAGGCTAGCGCTTGCAAGGCAGATGCCCTACCTCTATCGCCACCACCTGGCCCCTTTCCATTGCTTTCTTAGCTGCAATCCCTATGTATCCCTGTCTCTGCTCTATGGACACTGAAGGGTTTCATGCTCAGCTTTCTCCCCATCTAGATGTCTCATCACTGTCTTTGAATCTAGAGCTCAGAGCAGGTTAGCCAGGAGGTTTCACCAAGGGATCTGGAAAAACAAACAAATAAATGAACAAACAAAAATCACCAGCAGGTGGGAATGAAGGTATAGTGGATGTGAAAAGACTTACCAGTGCAGAGGAACTGGTTAGTGCCTGCCATAGTATGACCATGGTGGTACACAGGGCAGACATAGTATGACCATGGTGGTACACAGGGTGAGCAGGTACCATGCTCATGCTGACATTCCAGGTACCCACTGCCTGACTACTGCCTCTGATCTGTCCAGGATGTTCACAGACTGTGACCCTGGCCCAGGTTTGCTAGGCACTGGTGCTGCAGGAAGTACTGCCTTTCCACACCACGGCATCCAGGATGAAATCAGATAATTTTGTTTTGTGTTGTTTTCAGCCACACTTGGTGAAGCTCAGGGGTTACTCTTGGATATGTGCTCAGAAATCGTTCCTGGCTTGGGGGATCATAGGGGGCGCGGGGGGATCAAACTGTGGTTTGTCCTAGGCTATCATATGCGAGGCAGATGCCTTAACGCTTGTGCCATCACTCCGGCCCTGAGATCAGAGAATTTCTAGATGATGCCAATAAAAAGTATTTAAAGGGTCTTGAGCTCCATCTTTTCAGACCTTCTCTTCCTCTTCCTCCTCTTTCTCTTCTTAGTCCTCTCCTTTCTTCTCTTCCTATTTCTCTTTTTCCTTTTCCTGCTCTTCTTCTTTCTCCTCTTCACCTCTCTCCCCTTCCACCTCCTCCTTTTCTTCCTTTTCTCTCCCCATTCCTTCTTTTTCTGGTCACACCAAGTAGTTCTAAGGGCCTTTTCTGTCTTAGGGAATCAGAGGGTGCTGGGGATCAAACATGAATTTCCTCTGTGAAAATACTGAGCTTAGGTCTTTGTTCTTCTTGACCCATATTTTTAGATCAAAGGGGCAAGCATATGAAACTCACTGGGTGGTAACTGCAGGTTCTTCTGCAAATTGTCACAAGGTGCCAGCATCAGAGTAAACTGGTGTGAGTCTATTTTGCGTGTTCACAATGTGTATCCCTTTTTTTTGTTTTTTTTTTTTTTGTTTTTTGTTTGTTTGTTTGTTTTGGGGGGTCACACCCGGCAGCGCTCAGGGGTTGCTCCTGGTTCTACGCTCAGAAATCGCTCCTGGAAGGCTTGGGGGACCATATGAGATGCCGGGATTGGAACCACTGATCTCCTGCATGAAAGGCAAACGCCTAACCTCCATGCTATCTCTCCGGCAGCTGTGTGTCCATTTTTAAGACAGAAAAACATTTTACACAAAGCACATATTTGAGCTAAGGTTTTATTGAGCATTGGTTATGAGCTGGAGAAGCAAAGACTGCAGGCAACCATCCATGGGGGAGGGTTCTTGTTCCACAGGTAGTATGTAGCCTCTCTGCCCAGTGGCTCGGAGCAGGGGTTTCAGACTGCTTCTGTGTTCTGAGGGTGGCAGGGTGCCAGACGCTGTGAGGGCCCCTCCCTGGGGCTCTGTAGCATCTGTTTTGTTCGCTCCAGTCTCCGAGCCCACTCTCGGCGTAGCCTGGATGGGTGACAATTTGGGCCTGTGAGTCAAACTCTTGGGACAGGCACTGCTGGACTCTGTCTGTCGGCACCTCAGCACAGGTGTAAACAGAGCAGCCTGACCTTGCAGGTCCCTGATAGCCTTCTACACAGTGTTCCAGACACTCACTCTTAGGGACATGGCCCACCAGAGGGTTTCACTAGGATCCTGCCCATGGAGCTGGCTTCTTGCATGGGGTCTCATGCAGGACACCCACCCTGGGTGTCTGTCATTCTGCTTGTGACCCAATTCACAACACATGCTGATAGAAAACACATATTCTTTATCACCTTGGGATATCCCTAGGAGCCTCAGAAATGTCTCCTGTCTTCAAAATATGCCTGGTTATCCACCTTATATGCAGTACTCAAGGAACTGGGAGTGGGCATTCTAGACAAACTGATATCTGTTTGCCTGACAGGCTGTGGGTGCTAGATAGTGTCATGGGGCGAGAGACTCTGTGATGGCTTGGGCATGGGATTCCTTCCACCCATCATAGAGCAGATGGACCCACAAGATATATGTTCCCAAACTAGAGACTGTGGTAGCTCCCCAAATGGGGTAAGGACAGGACAACTAAAGTCTTATGGTCCTCAAAGAGCAGGGAAGTCACCTGGAGATTGGTGGGGCCAAGAGCTGGGAGGTATCACTGCAGAGCCAATTCTTCCCACTATTGCAAGGAACAGGGATAGATACAGTGTAGACTGTCCCACCACCCACTCTTGATAGGGCCACATTCAAGGACCTACTGGCAGATGGGCACAACTTATCCTTCAGTGCCCAGCAAGGTCACACCAAGCCTGCGCCACCTCGGGTGCCAGGATCCCCTATCCAGTAGCTCCCAAATAAGCACAGCTGTGAGCACATTAAGTGTCTGCCATTTGAGTCCTTGTCTTAGTCTTGTCCCATCTACCCTCTTAGCTGTCCAATGGCAGTGACTTCTGAGAAGTCCCTCAGCTCCCATAAGCTCTAGGTTTCTGCCATTGAAGAGAAAGGATGTCAGTGATGAGTGGGCTTCACAAAGTGGGGAGGGAGTCAATGCTCTAAATAGCCAGGGCCCTCAGGGTGGCTGAAGGGAGTTAAGCATGGAAGGGTAATATGAAAGTGGGGGACATGAAACAGGGTAATGGAGGGATTGAGGAGCTGAGTGGACCCTGAATCACCACTGGAATTTTGAACCAAATTGTCTGGTAATGTTTTCTGGTGCTGACACATTCATCAGTTATTAAGAAATCTGGGAGAGGTCTGGGCTCAGGGGTTCATGACTTAGGCCTCCAGCATGTCAGGGTTGTACCTTTCTGGGTGCTTCAGAAATATCCACATGGCCCATGCTGGCTCACCTGTCCAAAGCACTCTTTTGGATCCTTGCATCCTCACTCTGCTGCTGCATTGTGTGAATCTCAATTATTTTTTCCCAAAACCCCTTCATCATACTCAAATCATAGGCCACTCTTTCAAGATATGTCAAAGGAGGACTTTTATTCATTTTCTGGAAAAGAGAAAACATGCAAGAACTCAGTCATTTGCACTTTATGGGATAGCAAAATTAATGGCACCTGAGGAGCAATGTTGTGAACTCAGCCCACATGAGCATCATCTATCCTGAGGTGTCTGAGAAGATGGAGGCGACCTAGCTTTTTGGATCACAGAGCTTAAGCTAAATTGGGCCTTTGATAATTTTAACTTGATCCTCCGTTCATACTTGCTTTGTGGGTGACCTTAAGAACAGTGGCCAGATAGGTGCAGTTGACAGGATCTATAGCTTACTTCAAACCTGTGTCATTTGTCTTCTTCAGTCAGTTGCTCAGTCAGTTTGTCACTCAGTCACCCACTCATGCAGCCAGTCATTCAGTTACTCAGTTGGTCAGTCAGTTAGTGAATCAGTTAGTAAGTAACTCACTCACTCACTCACTCACTCACTCACTCACTCACTCACTCACTCACTCACTCACTATGTCAGTCAGTCACTCAGTTTATCAGTCAGTCAGTCACTCATCCATTTATTATTCCACTCATTCTATGATTTACTTATTCATTTTCTAGTTCACATATTCTAGATTAGAGGTGTGGATTTGAGATCAAGATCAGTCCCAAGGTCAAACTGAGACACACTGAGTGATGCTCATGCCATGTCTCTGGGTCATGGGAGGAAGTTAGAGGAAATCAGACAGATGTGGAAGACTGTGTCAGTCCCACAGAAAGCATCCCAGCTGGGAATGTGTTATTTTATTTTTTGTTAATACAATGAAATCACAGTATTCTAGCACTCTCAAAACAGAGAGCCTGATAAAAAAAAAGTTAGATTGACTCAATTTATGTAACCCAGAAAGGATTCCAGTCATCTCAGGACACACTTGGAAGGCCCTGAGAGGTTGTTAGAGTAAAGAACTCCCTCTTTGCCTGCTGTCACCTGAATCCCAGACTGCCCTGCTCTCTGATAGAGGAGGTTAGTGTATATGGGAGCTCAGATTAGGGGTGTCCTTGTGCCATAGTTTAGACAAACCACAGAACACCAATCTATAGGGTGTGTCTGGAGGCAGCTGTATCACTCATCATTCATGCCTTTGTGTCTGTTAGGAACAAGAACCCCCTGGCTGAGTCTCTTCCTCATGTCCCCATGATTTCATTTAGCTAAAAGATTCCATTGGTTCTATCTGGATATGTCCATTCCTAGAGGCCTGGAACAGGCATTTCTGCTGGCTTCTGTCCTGTGGGGAGAGTCTACTCCTAAATACCAAACAGGGGACCAGGATGTTTAAAACTGCCAGCAACTCTCCTCCAGATACAAATTAAGCTGATAAAAGTTTGTTCAAACTGAGGGGGAAATGCAAGGCTTCAGAGATAAGTGGGGTAAAAACTCTTATTCCCAGGGTGGTCAGCCTCATATATTGAGCCTTGATACCTAATTAAAGAGGAAATACCTGAAAAGGGGATGGGTCCCTGAGCAAACATCCCCCAGTAGCTGGCTTGTTAGTGAGCTTGTCTGGGCCTGAGGCCACTTCCAGAGAAGCCACACGAGCATTACCTACTCACCCTCCACACAAGGACATAGACAAAGACAGTTGACTCCCAGTTTCCATGGCCAAGAGACCACCAACCAGCATGCTACCAGGTTTTGTCTTCTCAGCTGTGTCACAAAACTTAGCTCCAAGGCCCAGCCATGGGAAACAGGTCCCCTCCAAGGCCTCAACCAGGGGACACAGCTCACCTCCAGGATACACCCAGGGGGCACAGCTCACCTCTAGGGCCTCAGCCACAGGCCACAGCTCACCTCCAGGACCCAGCTACAGGACACAGCTTATCCCCAGAGCTCCAGGCACAGCAGAGTACCCAAGGCTCTGTTATTCAGTGTCTTCTATGTGTCTGTGGCCTACACCTTGGCGAGCTTGCCACTCACCGTCTTGTGGCTGGGAATCCGGCTCTGGCACCCCTTCAGTCGCCTGGAAAGATGAGCCGTGTTCTGTCTGGCTACAGCCCCTGGAGACTAACTTGTTCCCAAAGCACAGTCATTGGTGGAGCACAGCTCCCTCCTGGTACAGGAATCTACAGGGTAGCTCAGAAAAAGGCTCCACAAATTGGTCTCAAGGGCACCACACAGAGCCTCAGCTTGATGAACTGAAAAGGGTCTGTAACAGTGGTGACACTGAGGAGTTTTACTCAGTGCCAACCCTGTCTGCCCAGGCTTGTGTCTTAGATGATGACTTTGGCCAAATTAGATAGTAAGAGACAATAAAGATATCCCAGGACAGTCTGGTTCTTTTGAGGATCTCAGATCCAGTTTTTAATTTTATTTTTAATTTTGTTTTTTGGATTGATTTAGGTTTTTAGGCCACACCTCGTGGTTATCAGTGATGATTTCTGCTCTATATTCAAGGATCACTCCTTGGTGGGCTTGAGGGACCCTATAGGGTACCAGGGATTGAAGCCAGTTTGGTCATGTTCTAAGCAAGTGCCTTCTCTGCTGTGTTATTGCTCCAGATCCTGACCCATTTTGAGTTGTGGGGGACTTGGAAGAGGAGAGGCCAGTGATCTAGAGGTAGATGTGTTTGTGCATGTGTGGTTAAAACAAGGTGCACAGTGTCAGGGAGTATAGGTAGTACAGTTCTGTCCTGAGGAATCCCTATGTCTTCCCTTGGCTTCCAAGTTCTGCTTCTCCAGAACTCATTGACTAAAGGCAACCAGACCTTAGCTATGTGCTCTCGAAGGGGCTTAGGTATGGGGTAACATCCACAGACTTGGGATCCTTCTTTATTCCTTGGGCCATGCTGACAATTTTCAGAATTGGAGAGGGAAACTGATTCCAGGCAGCCCTGCAGCTACTGGCATCCAGAGTGTTGGGCAGCTCTAATGCTTGCCTGGATGAAGTACTCTTGCCTGAGTGTGCAAAGCCTGGGGCAGAAGAGTTTTGGGCATGGACAAACACACAGACCCACCCAGGAGCACCAGAGCACACGTGTTCCTGCCATGTGCATGGCATTGGGTGCCATGGCTGTGTGTCTAGGGGTCAGTGACAAAAGCCACCATAGAACAGGTGATCATGGGAATGGCCTTGCAGCTTGTCCATTCAGTCAGGGGACCCCAGGTTATGGTCTGCTCAGTTGTGATCTTGTGAGTTCTTATTATAAGAGTTCTGTTTGTGGGGCCGGGCGGTGGTGCTAAAGGTAAGGTGCCTGCCTTGCCTTCGCTAGCCTTGGACGGACCGCGGTTCGATCCCCCGGTGTCCCATATGGTCCCCCGAGCCAGGAGCAACTTCTGAGCACATAGCCAGGAGTAACCCCTGAGCGTTACCGGGTGTGGCCCAAAAACAAAACAAAACAAAAAAAAAGAGTTCTGTTTGTAGCCTGCAGGAGTGAGAACAGCCAGTGATCATTCCAGGGGTTTCTACAAAGCTCCAATATGGTCACAATGAAGACAGGCAGACTAGACTATTAACCATTCAGAGGTTGCATAGGATGTGTGTAAATGACGATGGTGAAGTCATATTCCAAGATATAGAAGTCATTGATGAGGTCAAAGTTGCTGGTGAGGTCAGAGTCATTGGATATAGAAGTCATTGGTGAGGTTGGCTCCCAGGTGAGTAGGGCATTCACAAAGAAGAATTTACCAGCCACTTTGGGAGAGTAACTTGGTTTATTTTAGGTTTTATTTTATATTATTTTAATTTTAACTTTATTTTATATTAGGGGAGAGTAAGGTGTGGACTTGTGTTAACCAATCAGGTAGAATGTAGAGGGTGATTAAAACAGAACGTGTTGCTTCTGTGTTTAGGGAAGACAGAGTAAGGGGGTTAGAGAAAGCAAGGAGTATGTTAAGGTGATTACCTATAGTTGTGTAGAAGGGAACTTCCTACCAAAACCCTTCATGATCTGTGACCATACAGCATCATCTCACCCTTATTCTGTCCCTCCATGCTGGAACTAGACCATTCCATGCATCCTTGGGTCAGAGCTAGGGTAGAGGCACTGGGACTACACCACCAGGCTGTGACACGAAGTCACTGGCACAGCCCTGAGATCTCGCTGATCTTGTCAATTAACCTGTGTTCACTTGTTTCCTCTCTTATGCTTCCAGGCTGTTGGGCTCACTGATGGCATCTGATGTCTACTCCCATTCTATGTGGTGTCTGCAAGTCCTTTCCTACCTGGACATCAGGTGCTCATGGTAGTGACTCTATCCTTTCCTTGAGGGAAGTCAGGAACAGAACCCAAAATTGAATCAGATCCTTCTCAGATTCTGCTGCTGACCCCTGAGAATGAACCCTGTCTCCTTCAGAAGAGCAAGGACAATGGACAGGCAGCATTGTCCAGCATGCAGTGAAGTTGTGGCATGGGGATTGGCAGTGCTGGGATCATTGGTGCTGGACAGTGTGTGATGTGGGGAGTGACAGTTCTCCTAGATATTTCTCAGCAGCTGAGCAGGGACTGTGGATTCTTCATGTTCATTCCTGCCTACACTTGGGGCAATCAGGATGGCTTTAACCTGGGTCTGCCCTGTACAGCTATCCATATCTGTCATTTCTCCTGTGGACAGGAGACTTCTCCGAGTTTGCCTCCCTGGTGTTGTGGTCAGGAGGATGATTCCAAACCCGTAGATCAGGGCCCAGAACATAAGTGTAGTGCCACCCTGAGGATGGAACCATAGAAAGTCCACAAAGCCTTTAGTTTTCCCTCCAGCTCCATGGGATAAGTGCTCAAAAGATGTGCTCTGTAGGGGCCGGCTAGGTGGCGCTAGAGGTAAGGTGTCTGCCTTGCAAGCACTAGCCAAGGAAGGACCACAGTTCGATCCCACAGCGTCCCATATGGTCCCCCCAAGCCAGGGGCAATTTCTGAGCGCTTAGCCAGGAGTAACCCCTGAGCATCAAATGGGTGTGCCCCCCCCCCAAAAAAAGAGATGTGCTCTGCATCCCTTTGTATTGGGAGGTCAGGCACCTGAATGAACATAGTTTATAAACTGTGTGACATCATCACAGGTTTTGAATATCCCAATGACAACTTGTTCAGACCCAAGCTATGTCTCTCCTGTACACACCAGGGGGATGAGGAACAGCAGAGGGCAACAGTCACCATGCGACACCTGCTGTGTCCCCTCAGTTCCTGGATTCAGGAAACACCTCCCCCAGGAGGACCAGAGCCTGGCTCGAGGTGTGGGTATTGCCACACAGCCAAACACAGATTCTTTACTCCCCGTTAGCTGCCTCTCTTGAATGCTCTGCTAGGCATCTTGAGGATATGCAGTCAGATGACCACTGCCCAGGTTGGTGGTCTGTATAGGACTTTTCTAGATGCTTGATCTTAGCAGTTGGCAATTCTCTTATTGGAGAACCAGCACTGAATACAATGTGCCAGGGATCCCAGATGAGGACCTTATATCTTTATCATTGATAGCCCCGCTTCACATGTGTGGGGCAATTGTCCTGGCTGTGGTATGTGTCTTAGTTCTCCTTGCACGGAGACTTTAAGTGTTTGCTGAGCTGCTCACAGAAGACCCATGTAGAGCACTGTGGTGACCTCATTGCTCAGACTACTTGGGCAACAAGATAACTCTAAAGCTCTGATGCCATTCCTTGGCCTGGCTTCATGGACAGGAACAGGTGATGGATCACTGTGAAGGTTCTTTTTCTACTGGAAAACACGGCTGTCAGCCACAAGGAAGGACACAGGACAGGCCACTGCTGCTTCTTGCCATCCAACAGACCCCTGTTGGTTCCAGTGTTGTGAACCTGGTAGTCAGAGGCCACGTGTATCACATAAAGACTACACCTGCCTGCTGTGCAGCTCAAACACCTTCCCTGCACTCAGCATTGGCCAGAGCCACAGATCTGCAGACAGTTCTTTGACTTGACTGTGTTTAGATGCCAAGAATTGGTATCGCCGTGAGACACAAGTTTCTTAGCACTTACAAAATTTAAGAACACTGCACAGGGCTGGAGGATAGTACCGTGGGTAGGGCTTTTTCCTTGCAAGCGGCCAGGAGGCCCAGTTTAGTCCCCGACATACCATATGGTCCCCAAAACTCACCAGGTACGATCCCGAACTGAGCCAGGAGTAAGTCCTGAGCATTGCAGGATGTATACCCCCGCCTGAAAAACCTTATTAGATAATCCCCAGCAAAAAAATAGAGATGAATTAGGGGCCTGTAATACCTAAAGCATGAAACTATGAAAGCACAAAGGCCATTGAGGATCAGGCAAAGAGAAATGAGAGAGCTCTTGAAGGTAGATGTGACAAGTTGAGGATGTAGCTATTGAGGCCAGAGCAACTCGTCAATGGAACAAAGAGGGTCAGAAGCAGAAAAAGGGATTGTGGGGAAACCACTTAAAACTGTGTCATCACGGGTGGCCTGGTAGTTACGTAAAGGTTACACATTGTGTGTAGATAAAAGTTACACGTTATGTATAAATGTGTGGTAAAGGGATCACACAGTTATAGTGAACGGAGTCAAATGAAGCTCTGGGACAGCCCAGTAGAAAGGGTGGAAGAAAACCTCTTGCACAGTAAAAAAAAAACTTCAATTGCGTCCCCGGGTGGGCTTGAACCACCAACCTTTCGGTTAACAGCCGAATGCGCTAACCGATTGCGCCACAGAGACCTCGCCCTGGGCCGCTGCTCCCGCAGAGAGGCCTCCTCCCAGGGCGCAGGCGGAGCCTCGAGCTGCGGTTCTGCAGGCACAGCCCGCCAGTGGTGGGCGGAGCTAGCGGCGAGAGCGGGCGAGAGCGGCGACCGGGGAGCTGCGGGAGCTGCGGGGCCGGGCAGAGGTTCTCCGTCCCGGGCAGGTGGGCGCGGAGCCTCCCAGAGACTGTGCTGGGGCCGGTGGCCGCTGGAAAGCGGGCCAAGGGCGCGGCAGAGCTGCGAGTCGCCTTTGGCCGCAGCTCAGAATCGGAGTCCCGACGCTCGGTCTCCCCATTACCACCGGGTCCTGAGCTGTTTTGCTACCTGGACCGCGCTCGACGGGGCCGGGCAGGCGGGCGCACGAAATGTCCCTGTTCAAGTGCCGAGCCTTCCTCCCGAGCCAGGGGATGGCAGGACGGTGGCACTGCACGGACGGCCCTTGTACCCGTCCTGTAGCGGACACAGGAAAAGCGTCCTATAGGGCAGGGGTGTCCTCCTCGCGAGTTAGTCTGGGACACTGGGCAGTCAACCGTCGGGCGCCCAAGAACGACCACCTCCTCTGCAAACCACTTTCTAAGACGCTACCAGCACTTTCCGACAACCCACAGCTGCGGCGTCTCTTCCCATGCTGATGGTGGCCAGGTCACTGGTGCACCGGGCTTGAATGTTCACATATGGCATCAAACCTCTCACCTATCCTGCGGTCAGCGCCCCTTTCCCCAGCAATCAGTCAGTGCCCGCCTCCCTCGCCTAATTGGCATCACTGTGAAGGCCAGTATCTGGAGACAGCCCCTGCCTAGGACTCTGGCGTCTTCCTGAAGTCTCGTCCCGATTCCCCGTCTGGGGGGCATCCTAATGTAGTAGCCTTGTGCCTCTGATCCTTTTATCTCTTCTTCATGTCGGTGACTGTCGGTGGGAGTCAGTCTAATGCATGAAGTGATCCTGAACAACTGAATTATTTCTAGATGTGAGCCGTGTGAAGAGTCCCCAGTGAACAAACATGTGTGCCACCCCTTCCTTTGAACACATACTAAGTACTGGAATCCCTGGACACCGGCTAGCTGTGATTTTAACTTTATTAGAAAAGGCCATGTAGTATTCCAGAGTGCTTTCATGGCACATTCCTGACAGCTTTCTGGGTCCTGTGTCTTGTTAGTTGTAGCAGAGAATAATGTGATGCACCATTCAGTGGGTAAAATCTGTGGCTTTATATATACTTGCCTTTAAAAAATTTATTCAGAAATCTCTCTTTGTGAGGTGAACCTAATGAGGTATGTAGCCTCTCTTATTTTATGTCACACCCTATGGTTCTCCTGTCTTACTCCTGGTTAGAAATTACTCCTGGTGGGGCTAGGGGTGGCATGTGGACCATGTCTAATGACAGGGATCAAACCGGGCTGGAGTATGCAAGACAGAGCAAGGCAAATGCAATACCCACTGTACTATCACTTTGGCCCTGGGCCATTCTTTCATTAGCTTGACTGTGTACTGATTTCTAAAATTTACTTGTTCTTTATTTATCACATACATAGTTCATTTTCTGGTATACATTATACAGTTCTACTGAGTCAAAGTGGAGCCACAATGGCACAGTTCTTCTTTTTTTTTTAATGGCACAGTTCTTCACCAGCCATAGAAGAACATGGTTCCACACATCCACTTAGTAGAGAGGAAAGATGCCAGAACCTTACAGGAATTTTCTTTTTCTGCCACATCATGTCTCTTCCACCTGCCCAACAGGAGCTATTCTTTCTCTTTAGCACTCTGCGGGAGGGGAGAAAGATCAAAGGGTAAAAAGGTTTCTCTCAAGGGTCCCTGCTGTCTGGATGTGTCTGGAGTTTAGGTGTGCAGGAAATAAATCTCTGCTGGAGGGGCTCAGGATCATCTGCAGGTCCCAGTCTGACTGGGTCCTCCTGGCCAAGTGCCTCTCTCCAAGTGGGGGATCTCTACCTGGACACCTCCGGGGCACTAGAACTCTTCAGCCCTGAGACCCTATGTAGGGCACAGTTGCTATCGCTGAAAGGTGCATGTCCAGGGTGACAGTGTGAGTGGGTTTGGGGCCAGAAGGCAAAGAGAGACTTCTATTTCCTGGTGGTCTAGTGGCTAGGATTTAGTACTCTCACTCCCAAGGCCTGGGTTCAATTCTTAGTCAGGGAAGTTCTTTTGGCAGAACTCACAGGGTTATATATCCATATACACACATACAATATATACATATGTAATATAACACATATACATGTTACACACATCACATATATGTATGTATATGTGTATACATATATACACATGTATATATTATAAAGCAGGGCTTTATAGAGGTGAAATCCAAATTGTCAACAACAGAAAAGGAGTTATGGTCTGCAAAGCAAATTATAGAAGTAAAAGAAGTGAGACAACAGTTAAACTATCTCCTGGAAACAGAGGAATCATTGTGGTGGGGTTGGGGGATTCTGGGACCTGCTATTGAACTGTACTTGATGTTTGGAACATAAGTGGGGGTTTCCCCTTCTCTGATAAGACTGACAAGGAGAATGAAAGTGGAATCCCTTATATATCAGCTCATTTCCCACTGGTTTCATTGAACATGGAATCAAATTGGTGACTTCTTTATGCTCTCCTCTGTCAATAGGTTATATTACTTCTTCAGCACTGAAATTTTCTGAGTTCATACAACTTAAGACAAAATTTGCAAAATCAGTTGACATGTCAAGGGACTTTTGATCAGTCCTTAGGTTAAAGAGATACCAGTGGACGTAGGGAAATAGCTTCCAAAGTCTGAGGTACAACCCCTCACAAACAAGTGAACATTTTGTACTCTTCTGCATGTGTGTTCAAGAGGGGATCCTGTTGCATAAAGCAGAGGGCTGGAGCCATAATACAGCAGCAAAGGCACTCGTCTTACAAACAGCCAACCTGGGTTCAGGTCCTGTCACCCCATATGATTCCCTGATCCCTCTCAGGAGTTATCTCTGAGTGCAGAGCCAGAAGTAAACCCTGAGCACCACTGGGCATGGCTCCCACAAACCAAAGAAAGTTAAAAATAATAAGAAGCAGAATAAAATAAAGTATAATTAGGGCTGGAGTGATAGTACAGTGATAAGGCATTTGCCTTGCATGTGGCCAATCCAGATGGACCTGCGTTTGATACCCAGCATCCCATATGATCCCCTGAACTGCCAGGAGTGAATTCTGAGTACAGAGCCAGGAATAATCCCAGAACAAATCTGGGTGTGGCCCTCCCAAAACAGAGTATATAATTAGTAAGCAATTAAATAAAAAAAAAGGTAATCATCAAATGGTCAGCAAACTTTGAGGAGAGGAAAGGGAGTGCTGTTCTGTCACAAGATCTTCCATGATTCTGTTCCCTTTTTTACTGAGATTTTGTCCTGCTTGATTTTGAAATGTCAGTTTAACATGGATCTTGCCAGCAGACAACATGTACCCACCTAAAAATGTATTGAAGGTGTTATTGTCTTGCAAATGTTTGAACTGTGCTCAATAGTGAAACAGACATGCAACAGGTTTGACAGGGTTAGATTTAGTTTGCTGTCTGGAGTCAGAAATAGGACATGCCACTTTTCACATTCTGGGTCCCTTTTCACCTCCAAATCCTTCCATAGGGCTGGTGTAGGAGGAGAAGTCAAAATCTCTAGAGGTTAACAAAGCCTCTCTCAGCAACTTGCTTGTCATCTCAAACAGGTGGCATTGGGGGCTGTGTAAGAGTAGGTTGTTTGGAGCCTGTCACTGGTGTCTTCAGATGAATTTTTGCCTGAGTCTGTCTCTGGCTGATCTGGTATGTGTAGATTGTCCATTTGGGTAGCAGGGTCCTGGCTACACAGTCACAGTGTACTATGATATATTTTTTGGTCATTTTATTATTTTATCAGTGCCTCTCTACAAGAGAAGGGTCTTCGAGAAAATCCCCATTTGCAGTATTAAGGAAGATTTCATCTTCTTGAAAGGTGTACTGAAAATTTAATAGTTTGTTAGTGCTCTATTTAGTATCTCACCATTTTTGTTTGTTTTGTCTTGGGGTCATGTAGGGGTACAAATTTATTGTTCCACAGATTCCAATTAGGAAAGGGGAATCTCATACCTCCTATCTAGGGAGGATAGGAGATGCTGGTCTAGTTGTAGTTCACCACAATAAGTAATCCACACAGGTATGAAAGTTCTAGCAGGCAAGAAAATCTCACACAGCAAGCTGTTCACTTGCAAGCCAGTCACCCCCACCACGTGGAACCACAGTCTAGATGATAGCTCACCTCATCCACTTTTCTGCCTTTCCTTTATTTTGCTCCAAACAAAACCCTCTTCCCCCCTCGGGGTGGGGGGGGGAGGAAAAAGCCAGAAGAAGGGCAGTGGGAACACAGATATATATGGGAACTATTTCAAAGGCCTGTATTAACCTCACAGAGTCACATCCAATAGTGCTAGGACTAATTCCTGCCTCTGTGCTCAGGAATTACTCCTGGCCATGCTCAGGGGACCATACAGGATGCTGTAGATAGAACCCAGATATGCCTCTTGCATGCAAGTTGTACTTTACTGCTGTACTATCACTTTAGTTCCCCCGTTTTTATCTCCTACTTGAACACACTGGAATGTTTGAGATCACAAAAAATGTGTTGCAGACCATATAGGACCAGAACCATAGACCAGTGGTCGGCAACCTGCAGCTTGCGAGCCACATGTGGCTCTTTACACTTTTAATTTGGCTCTTCTGTGTGTGGGGCGGCCGCTCCAGGAGTCAGGACTCTGCTCCTAGCCTCTGTCAGTGCACGCCCAGTGTGCAGCCCCTGTGGCCTCCAAGAGTGTAATGATATGCAGTATCAACCCCAAACAAAGGTGTTTCCCCAATGTCGCCATCCTTTCTTAAACCTCTTCCTTTGATGTGTAAAAGCCCACTGAAATGTACTTTTGTTTCTTTCTCTTGACCTGAAGCCTCCTGGTATTGGGAATTGGTTTTAATAAAGAGGTGTTCTAGCTTTTTGGGCTCGAGGCAGAGAGTACAAGGCCATGGACTCCATGATTATCCTTTCTTGGCTACCTTGGTTTATTTATTTATTTATTTTTGTTTTTTTGGGGGGCACACCCATTTGATGCTCAGGGTTTACTCCTGGCTAAGCACTCAGAAATCGCCCCTGGCTTGGGGGGACCATATGGGATGCCGGGGGATCGAATCGCGGTCTTTCCTTGGCTAGTGCTTGCAAGGCAGACAACTTACCTCTAGCGCCACCTCACCAGTCCCTAGCTTGGTTTATTATTTCTTTCCTACTACCCTGCTTCTTCAGACCAGGTTGGGTGGGGTTTAGAAATACAGTGCCTGGAGTGATCTTAAAACACATATTTTATTTTGCACAGGAGTGGGCATCTTCCATAAAGGGATTCTCAACCCAGAGTTTTCTTTACCGTGGATTCTCATGTTCAGAGTACTCATGATTAAAGTTGTGAGTTAATGCCCTTAAATGCTGTTTTTCATATTGATTATGACTTTCTGCATAATATAAGTGGCAATCAGAAATTTTTTGCAAGAGTGGAAACATTTCAATATCTCCTTCTTAGACACAGCTATCTCAGAATCAGATTCTTTTTTGAACACATCCATCTTTGGTCTCACTGTAAAAACTACCTGTGAAACTCCCCTGCAGAGAAATATTAAGTTCATAGAGAAAATGAACAATGTCTGCCAAATACACAAGCTTAGCTACCCATTCCTTGTCTAACTGGAGCTGTATAAAGTCAGAGTTCTGCTCGCACAGGAACTGCACTACTTCTTTCCTCTTGCCAACAAGGCAAGAGAGCGTCCTTTCCCTTAACAGCCACTTCACTTCCACATGGAGAAGATGCTAGTAGTGGGCATCCATACTCTCACCCAGGGTGGTGAATAGCCTGGATTTGATCACAATTGTGAATTTCACAAATGATCTTTACTGTGTCATCTGTCACAGAGTTTAGTTCAGCAGGGAGTTTTTTTTGGATCCAGTCTATCATACAATGAGTGGATACAACATATGGGTGTGAACTTCTGTTGCTTGTGACTACACAAAAACACTGAGCCATGCACAGTGCATCATCAACACATCAGATTATTATTCTGAGTGAAATGAGTCAAAAGGAGAGGTGTAGACACAGAATAATCATTTTTGGCATATAAGAATAATAAATGGCAATATGGTAATATTATCTAGAGAAAATAGGGATGAGGGACAGGAGGACTACTCCATGATAGGAAGCTTGCCATAAAAAGTGATGAGATCAGTTAGAATAGAGAAAGGTACATTATGACATTGATAGTTGAAACTTATCACTCTGGACAAGAACTGGATGCTGAAAATGGCTAAGTGACATGCATGGTACCCTTTAATTAACAATATTGCTAACCACGGTGTCATAAAGAAAATTTTGCAAACCTCAGTGTCATAAAGGAAAAGAGAAAGAGAGTAAAAAGCAAAATGCTTGCCCCTGACATAGGCAGAGAAGGGTGAAGGGGAAGGAAACAATGGGCATTGGTGGTGGGGAAAGTGCACTGGTGAAGGGTGGTGTACATTCTATGATTGAAACGCAAGTATGAATAATTTTGTAACAAATATGCTTAAATAAAATTATTTTAAAAATGTTTCAGGCACTCTATCATAATTCCTTTATGATATGATATTATATGCCTTTAACAAAGTGCAATTTTTGCTTTTGTGTGTATTTTAGTTTGGTTTCTTGCAGCACACACTAAAGTGTCAATAGATTTTTTTTTTCCTTTCAGTGAAATCACTACTTTTCTCTGGAACCCTATTCTTGCTTTTTTTTTTGTTTTTGTTTTTGTTTTGGGGGGGCCACACCCGGCGGTGCTCAGGGGTTACTCCTGGCTGTTTGCTCAGAAATAGCTCCTGGCAGGCACAGGGGACCATATGGGACACCGGGATTCGAACCAACCACCTTTGGTCCTGGATCGGTTGCTTGCAAGGCAAACACTGCTGTGCTATCTCTCCGGGTCCCTGTTCTTGCTTTTAAAGATTGTTAAAAGGTTTTTCTTTTACCTGTTTCATCTCTATATTGTAGGGTTTCAAATTCTCAGCATATTTCAGTTATCAAGAGGAAATATTTTGAAAAGTTTTGCTTTCTTATTATCAGAAATCAAAGCATTTTTCCTTGAGAAGGATGTTCACTATCCAGAATTAACAATCAGTGGATTCAAAAACTGTATTTTATGGTGAATGCTATTTCACATCCAAATCAGCTTAATCATAAACTACAGGGGAAAGGAAACATAGTTTTTTCAATGTTGGAAGAAGTTATTTCGTTTGAAAACAAATTCTCTGTTTTTGCTCAAGATTTTGACAAAGAAATTTGAATTCACAGTCCAAGCCTGTTGAAACATTGCCAAGAAAATAATTCTGATATTGACATTACCTATTTTAAAACAGCACTTTTAAATATGAGGGAAGCTTTTGCTGAAGAGTTTTCAGGACTTCAAAAACAGCAAAGTGACGTTGGCTGAAGCAACCTTAGTGGGTTTATTTTTCCACTGGGAATCAAGCGATTGCACGAGCGGACGAATATGAAATATGAATTTTGAAATATGAAATAAATAAAACCACACAGAATTACATGGTGAAAACAAGTGGCGAGGGAGAGGCCAGAGAGAGAGTTTATTTCTTGAATTGGGCCTTATATAGACGGATTTTTGGGGCGCAGCGAGGGAGAAAAGAAAAGGGGATGAACCAATGAGATCAGAGCTAGAATTAGCATATGAAGAGACAGGTAAAGAGAAACCAGATACCTATAAGGAAATGGGGGGGGGGGGGAGAGATTTCACAAAAGAGCTCAGCAGGAGACTTTTGGCGGGCTTTGGTACTGACATTTCTTTGTCTGTAGGAGATCTGAGGCTGGATTTCTATAGTGGCCAAATAGAGAAGGATGTAATGTTACAGCCATGTTGGAATTACCGCCAATGATCAACGCAAAGGGTCAAATGATTGACTTCGCTAAGCGGGCCTTTTTGGCAAATAATTCTTTTAGAAGAGGAAAGCCCTGCACCAGGGAAGGAAAAGACCATGCCTGGTGCGAGCTTTCCTTAGATGGGATGTAACAGTTGGCCTTTGTTAAAAAAAACCTCTGGATGCCACTGTAATGGAATTAAATTTTTCTCCCTTTAATATCAACATTGGCAACTTGGAAATGCAATTGCTGGAATTAAAAAACAAAGAACTGTGGAGCTCAAAATTTGAACGTTTTTGTGCTAATTTAGAAAGATTGGAGAAACACAAATGTGAACTTAGTTCATAGCACAAGTGGTCTGCTTTGAAAGACCTGGAGAAGGAAGATATGTTGATTTTTAACACTTGGAATAGTATTCCTGACTCATATAACCAACTGAAAAAGCTAGAGTTTGCTGTTCTTTCCTTGTTCGGGTCTACATATTTATGCAAACAATCATTTTCAAGCATGAATCTTATCAAGAGTAAATTGAGAAATCATCTCATCGATGAGAACTTGGAATCATGCCTAAAATTAAAAACAACAACATACAAACTGACTTACTCAAACTATTCAAGGAAATGCAAGGTCAATGTTCATATTAGTGTTTGTGACTTTGTCAGTCATTGTGTGTCTGTGTGTGATGGGGGCAGGAATAGACTGGAGCTGGGCTTCACTTCACTTCTGTGGTTGGGAGCTCAAATGGCCTTAGGGTATCTCAAGAAAGTGGGGCAATGGTTCCCTCTCAGATACAGATTTGACCTTAGTCAGTCTGGTGATATTTGATGGATCCTGGTGAGTGGCTGTACAACACATCATATGCAACCCACAAAAGTGTCCTGTTTGTGATGCTGCCCTGTGAAAAGGAGAGCGCCTATCTCCACAGCTCTTGTCCTGCCAGGGATCCAGTGTCCTGTGCTGTTCATTGGGCGTGGGTTGTGTGCAGGCTATTGGAAAGTGCCACTAATGAGTGCGTACTGGCTGCTTTCTGTAACTGGGTCCTTGAAGAAGTCTGTTTTCATCTGTCTGGTTGGTTTCTGATGTTTCTAGGCAATGGTCTTGACAAAGCTCTCCCTTGGGTTACCAAGTTGAAACCTAAATACATAGACTGTAGTCTTTGCCCCCACATTCCTCCTGCATCCCTCTCTTCAAGGCCCAGGGATGGATGCAGGTAGCTTTTTGATAGGATGGACGATAGGTGTTCGTGGAATTATGCATCACAGGGGTTCTTTCCCAGCCTTTGGAGAAGGACCTTCTTCAGGACCTTCTAGCTTTGGGGTTGTTTGAAGCTTAGGAGAGGGTTTTCACCAATGCCCTTAATCGGGTTTCCTGCTTCCTCTTATCTCTATATATGATTGTTACCTATTATTCTTGGGGAGGGTATGAGTAAGTCTGCATAACCCCATATGTCCAGGTGCCTCTATTCTCTGTGTGATCTCCAGGGCTTTCCCTCATAGGTCTTTAGAACATCCTGGAGAGCTGGGCTCTGTCCTGGTTCTTGTGTTTAAGAGCATGAACCTGTAAATTAAAAATACACAAGTTGTGGATGCCCGTGAGATAGCATGGAGTTAGGACATTTGCCTTACATCCAGAAGGATGGTGGTTTGAATCCAGGCATCCCATAAGGTCCCCCCTGCCTGCCAGGGGGTGATTTCTGAGTGCATAGCCAGGAGCACTGCCGGTGTGACCCAAAAACAAACAAGCAAAAATACACAAGTTGTGAAATCACCTAGGCACCATATTTCTAAACCCCACACAGTCAGGTTTGAAGAAGTAAGGTGGTGGTGAAGAAATAAGCAACCAAGCCAGTCAGGAAAGGATTAGTATGATGTCTATGGCCTTTTATCTTATGCTCTTTGCCTCTGCCAAAAAAACAGAATTTCTCTTTCTTTATTCAAACCAATTCCCAATACCAGGTGGGCTTTTACATACCAAAAGAGAGATTTCTGAGAAAGAGGAAGACGGGAACACCTTTGTTTGGGGTTAATAGCTGGTGTCATTTTACAATTCTACCCTTTCTATTTAAAACAAAATAAATAAAAAAAAAAGAAATTACAAAAGTGAGAGTTGCTGCAGACCGTTCAGCCATCAGAGGGCAGCACTAGGGTCCTCCTCCTAAGACAGGTGGGCAAGTGGTTGGCATGACAAAAGACTCAAAGTCTTGGGTGCTGGAAAGTGGCTAAGAGCTTTGGCCTGAGCCTCCACTACAGAGCAACTGCATTTATTTCTTTAGGTTATTTATACTTCTAACAGCAGGATATTGGCAAAAAATCAAAATACATCAATTTACAGGTTCCTCATTTCAACACATATTAACAATTTTCTAAGCATGCTGACCTCATCAAGAATCGGATCTAATCTTACTATTTCTAAACAATGGCACTCTGGTGATTGTCTATATTAATTATATGACCTTAAACTAGTGGTTAATATGGTTAATCTTGCTTGATTTTAGAACCCTGCCCAGCCTGAGCTATGAGCAGGATTTTTGTTATATTTTAATATGTATGTTTAAATGTTTAATATGTTATGTTAAATATCTTTAATAAGTCATGTTTAATATATTTAAATCTATGTCTGGGGGTCCAGGTTTAGGTTCAGGTCTCCAATCATGGTCCAAGCTTTCCACAGCCGTTTTTTTTCCCCCACAGCCTACTTTATATGCTTCTTCAGTGACTTCTTTTGTTCCTGTGTAAAATGACACTAAATATATTAATATTAACACATTAATATTAATATTTCTAAAAAGGAAAATTTATAATTAGACACTCTTTTTCCTTCACGCATCACTCCTCTGTTACCAGCCTCATCATACAGTCCTGTATAAGATAAGGGATCAGGTATAGTTAATCCTATGCTAAATGGGCCATAGTCTTATAGGAGGTTCCCATCATTTGCCCTGTATTAAATATAACCATCATGTCACTTGCTTTTTCTTAGGAACATAAAAAATCCTGTTTCTTTTACCTGATCTATTTCTGCCTTATTATAGGAACACTCATGAATCTGTCACAGTCCTTAAAGTGTCTCCAGCTGTCAGGTTTTGTGCTATGGGCTTTCCTCCTAGATTCTTCTATGAGACACTCTTCTACTTGTAACTGATCCTAAGTTGTGGCTAAATGATTCTTACTATTATTATTCTTAAGAATATAAGTGATAACTTTTAAGTAAAATTCCTTGATTTTGATTTTTCTGCTTAAGGCTTATTTTTTGTTTGTTTGTTTTGTTTTTGGGCCACACCCAGTAACACTCATGGGTAATTCCTGGCTATGCGCTCAGAAGTCACTCCTGGCTTGGGGGACCTTATGGGACGTATGGAACTGCGGTCCATCCTAGGCTAGTGCTGGCAAGGCAGTCACCTTACTTCTAGCGCCACAACGCAGGCCCCTGAAGGCTTATTTTCTAAAAAAAAGAAAAAAAAATCATTCTCGGAAGTTTCTGTGTGATTCGTAAAATCATTAATATGCTCTCAAATAATTATGTTATGGATTTCTATAGAACCCAGTGTTCCCAAGTTATTGTAGCATGGAATAAGAAAAACAATCATCATTGTTCCCAGAAGCAGTACAGGATGTGGGGAATATTTTCTTGCTCCGGTACCACCTGTGACTGTTCCAGAAGACTAACTTCCGAGAAGCTTTTGCTTCAGGTCCCAGAGCATGGCTTTCACCATGACATGCGGACTCCACTGGAGCTGCCTTGACAGTGGTTGTTGTTTTGCATAGGCAGCAGGCACAGCAAAAGTTCGCTGTAATACCATCAAAATTTAAATTGTATTACATCATTCTCAAAATAAGCAGCTTCTTCCATATCTTTGTCTTATACATCTTGCAATAGTTTTTATAGACTTCTCTGAACATATATACATTAGAACCTTTCTGCAAATACACTTTATTAGAAAATTCTTAAACATTATTACACTGAGCACTGTAATATGAGTCTAAAACATTATTACACTGAGCACTATAATATGAGTCTTAAACATCTGAGTTTCTTTTCATAAACTTCTTTAAACAAAATTACGAGAACATTTCTGAAGATATATGTATATAAACAGTTTGAAATAAGTTTGCTAAAATTCTTTTTTTCTTTTTTTGGTTTTTCGGGCCACACCCGTTTGATGCTCAGGGGTTACTCCGGGCTAAGCGCTCAGAAATTGCCCCTGGCTTGGGGGGACCATATGGGATGCTGGCAGATCGAACCACGGTTCTTTCTTGGCTAGCGCTTGCCAGGCAGACACCTTACCTCTAGCGCCACCTCGCTGGTCCCCCCTTTTTTGGGGGGGCTAAAATTCTTATAATGAGCACTGTAATAAGATTCTATAGCATCCAAGTTCCCTTTCCAGCTACTTCTGTGGACAAAGACATTAGAGCAGTTTGCAGACAAAATTTGAGAATAAGTTGCTACATAATATACACAAACATCATAGCAATTGGGAAGCTTTCACTAGGATAGCTGAGAACTTTTAAAACTCTAAAAACATTATGCACTTTCCTGGAATTTGTGCAAACTAATATTAAATCACTAAAGTTGTATACAAAACTTCTGTTTGCAGTGGGGCATAGAACAAAACAGTAGCTATAAAATCTAATACAAGAAGAACACAGTTTAACCAGCAATATAATGACCAATGCAAATAGGGTCAAGAGATTAACCTAGAAGAAAGTTGCAGGAAGTTATGAAAGCAGCTTCTCTTCCATTGGGTTTCCTCTGAACTTAGATTCTCCATCTTCTCCTTCTGTGGTATGCTGCTTAATCAGAATGGGAAGGGACAGAAAAGCCTTCAGTTCCTGGGCTGGAATCTGAGTGGGGGACCAGCTCATCTTTCTACTGTTGGTCCCCTTACAATGGAGTTTTAATTTTAGCTTCTACCCCATCAGTGACCTTGATAAACTGCTTCAGGTTGGGAGGCTGAGGTTCTTACAAAAAGCACCTCTGATAGAAGAAAGTTGGTGGGCGTTGGCATCTGGGACACTGCCCAGTGTCTTCAGCTCTCTCCCCTTCACTGCCTGCTTCTGTCCTACCTGAGAGGATCTCTGCTACCATGGTAGTGGGGCAGCTGAGTGAGGCACTCCACCAGATCCAGATACATTAGAAGCTTTTGGTCTTTTCTCTTCTTTCACAACATCAAACTCCATAATCTCCCCATCTCCAAAGCTACACATGAAACTTTCTGGGATTATTTCTCTTAAGAGCTGTCCAGTGAAAAAAGACATCTTCTTTGATGTTGAAAAGGGAAATCAGCCCCCCCCCCACCAACCTTGGCGGGTGTCCTGCCCCTTAAGGAAGTCGTCACTACCTTGGCTCCACCCTTAAGGAAGTCGTCACTGCCTCGGCCCCACCTCTACCCCTACCTCACGAATCATTGGTGTTATCGTAGCGGAAGTCCAGCCCTCAAGGACTCTTCTTCCCCTCCCACTTCCCATCCTATATAAGGGGGTGACGCGGAACCCACGAGGTCTTTGGTCCCCTTTCTATTCTGGGGGAACTTTGACCCTGGCCATTTGACTGGTCAGTATTAAAGCACTTTTTCAAAGCATCTGCTGGAACTCATAAGCCTCTTCATTTCTCTGCGCCGGGTAACTAAATTAGGACTTCCGGACCTTTCAGTTTGGCGAGACACCAGGAGTCCTCATTCCGCCCGGCATGGAGTTATGAACAGGTGTCTGGTGAGTTCTGATGTGTATGTGTGTGTGTGAGAGCACGCGCTTTGCTTCGTGCCTGTCTTAGTCTGAGATTATGTTGTATTCCGTGACCAGCGGAAAGCTGACTTTGTGGTGGCTTGGCTAATGTTATGAGCTCTTTGCTCGATGTGGAAACCGAGTAGAAGCAGACTTTGTTTCATAGGGGGGTTAGAGTCCCCCCGGAGGGGGGTCAGAGTCCCCCCGGGTGACTAAGGAATCTTCCACCTGATGCGTTTCCAGGTGTGTGTGGTTCCCCATCTGATGTGTATACCAGGTGGGCAAGAGGTTGACGAACTTTGGCTGCTTAGGTCACGACCCTGGTGGTACCCCAGGGGTTCAGTAAGAGTGGCGGGAAGACGTTCCCGCTGCTGCTAGGAGGTTGTCTGCCTGTGATTTGTGGAGCTCAAAAACTTGGTTGTTATTAGCATAGCCGTCTGTCTAGGAATCTGTGAATTTTACAGTTGTGTCTCTGGATGTTCATTTGACTCCCCTCTGACTGCCTCCTTTGCCTGTCCGCCTTCCTGGCAATTCTACAAGTTTGATGAGACAAATTCAATCCACCCCACTTACTCTGACACACACGTTTTCCGTGTGGCGCCACTGTTTGTCTGTTTGTTTTTGTCTGTGTGTTCTATGTTTTTTTCTTTGGTCTAACCACGGGACGCGCCCCCTCTCGCGGGCCGACCCCTGGGGAAAGGGGCCGAGCCCGCGTCTCCCTCGCCCGTCAGTCGTCCCAGCCCGGGATCGGGAGGCCCAGCGGGACGCGCGACCCCCGCTGCCCGTGGCGCTGCGAAAGGGCGCCCGAAACCCGCCTAACCCGCTCCCCACCCAACCAGGAAGCGGGCGCGTGCAAGGGCCACGCTAGGAACATGGCGGAGGGTGTTGGAGATTGCAAATCCCAGATTTCTCAAATGGCCATCAGGGACAAATTTTCCCTGGAGAATTTCTGAACTTTGCAATCCCCAATTATCCTGCCATGTGTTCAGGCCAAAAAAAAGAGCAACTGGCCGCTTTTTTTTCTAGCTGAAGAAAAAAAAAAAAATAAGTGCTTTTAAACTCCAGCCTGAAGGAATTCACTAAGCCCCAGGGCAAACCATTGTCCTCCCAGCCTCACCCTCACCTGGCTGAGGAATGTAGATCATTTACATATCAAAAAAAAATCTAGCTAATGGTTTGGAAGGCAGAAAAATAATAAGAGGATGTTGCAAATTACTGTTGTTATTTTTGTTTGTTTGTTTTTCGGTGCACGTGGAGTTTTTTTTTTGCAACAGAACCACTGCAAAAGAATGTGTGGTGAAGCTTAAAAAAAAAAAAAAAGGGAAGGAAAAGAGAAGGAGCCAAATGGTAGGGCGTTTGCCTTGCATGTAAAAAGGAAAGTGGTGTAAAAATTAATAATGTGTAATAAAAAAAATCTGTATAATCAATCTAAATAATTATTAATATGTCTCTAGGTTAAAAAAAAAGTGTAAGTGTTTTTAAGCATGTTCTACCAAAAGTAGTAAGTATTCATTCTTTCTGGTTTTCAACATTAATTTGTGTAACGTAAATTGCTGGTGTTTTCTGTTTAGAAAACTAAGTGAATTTCTATATTTAGAATTAAGCATAATTAAAATATTATTTTGCAATTTTTCATTATATGTTACCAAAAACATTAATATTTGTATCACAGAAGGTTTTATAAAATTGGTCATGGTTTTAAAAATGTATAAAATATTTCGTTGTAAAAAAGATTCTAAAATTATCTAAGTAATTTAAGTAATATTTGCTTTTTCTCTTCTCCCAGAACCTTTTAGTACCATTTATATCATGGCATCATGTTGCTTTGCACAAGATACAAGCAGATGGCTTTTCTCTCTGCATGAGGAGTAGTCCTCATGCAAACAGAAAATCAAAAAATTAGTAAGGGAACCCCAAAGCCCTCTTTCAGAGGAATAATTGGAGTTAAGGCGGTGTGACAAGCAGGCACCGGCGAGAGACTGAAATAAATGGCCTGAGTAAGGAAATTGAAAATTTTCCTAGAAGATCATCACAGCCTGTGGGCCCTGCTCTCTCCCTCAAGCTCAGAAGAGAATTCGAGGTCAGTCTCTTCCAAACCTGGAGAGGAGTGGAACAGACGAATCACCTCTAAAATTCCTGCAAAGGGTGAGATGCCCAGCCAGAAGATCCTCATGCTGAACCGACCATCTCATCAGCCAAACCTGAGTGACTGACATGAAAAACCCTGCTGTGTCTACAACCTATCCTCAGAAAAGTTCTGTAAGTAATGGGGGTGCCCCAGATGGAGATTTCTCCAACAGTGCTGTATATGTGCAAAGGAAAAAGCCAAGTTATTCAAATACCTGGTAAGGTACAAGGAAAAGATGGAGAGAAAAACCATTTTTGGTAGCTAATTAAAATTCTAGTGGGCCTAACTTAAACCCACTTCTTTGAAGTAACTTATGTAAAAATGCTCTTACTAGTTGTATTAAACCAGATCATAAATTGTAAATGCAAATGTTAGTCTAACTGAAGTAACTCAAAACTGTGTTTATTCATGATGCTATAATGCTTTGTTTTCTGTTGATTAATTTGTGCTATCATTACAGACAATAAGAACAGCTGTGCCATTCAAGTTGTGCTATTTACTGCTCCAAGGCCTGAGTGGGTTAAGTAATATTCCCCTGTATAATTAATCTAATCCTTTTCAGGTGTTAAAACTGCAAAAGTGAACCAGTTAACTGCTCCTTTAGGGAAATATGAGATTTCACCCTATCTAGAGATTGAAACTGCAGTCCCCTGTCAGCCTGAAGTAGCTACAGAAGATTGATCTTCGACCACGTTCCCTCTAATAACTTCTAGGGTAATGAAATCTCTAAAGCAAAATGGTCATCAGAAAAAGCTATAAGGAAAATAAGAAGAAAATAAAGGCCGCAGAAATTAATAAGCCAAGTTAACTACTAAGAATAACATTATGCCTATCTATCCCAGAGGTTAGAGCAGGTAGCAAAAATTATGCTTCTCTTGGTAATGTTAAAAGTAAAACAGTCATTAATAAAAATTAAATTTCTTCATCTCTGTCTGACCCAGTGCAGGAAAGGCAACTGGAGTTTAGGGCTCTCTACCCCAACAGCTGTTTAAGTTGCAGAAATGAAGAAAAGAAAGCAGAAACCTCCTTATTTTCGTTGTGGAATTCACAGCCTATAAGAAGAAAACCCTGAAGGCCCAGCTCAGTCGGCTCATAGGACCAGAATAAAAGTCCTAGTCTTCCTTCAGCAGCAATCATATGGTGCCCCGCCCAGTGCAAATGTTTTCTGAGTCTTATAATGTTTTTCTCTCCCCCCTTCCACTCTCCTAGCAGCTCGGCCGGCCACCATCGATGCCCCCTACAAAGCTAAGTCTGAAAGGGACCCAAACAGGCATATGAGCCCCAGAAGCCGAGAGACCAGGTCCTAGTAAAACGGTACCGCTCGCAAACACTAGAGCCTATGTGAAAAAAACTGCTGTCAAGGTGAACTGCATGCTTCCTGGGTTCACGCCTTCCATCTAAAACCTGAAAAGTGGAGCACACTAAGGATCCTCTCAAGATACGGGTCCGGCGGGCACACTTCAGCCCTAATGCACTCACTGACTCTGAAAATGCTCTCCCTGGCACTTGCTAAGGAAGGGCTCGAACTGCTTACTTCCGGTCCTCTACTTCCCATGTGTGTGTTTGGGGGGCCAGAATGGGTGTGTAAAGCAAAACCTCAGCCTTTGCCTCCCTCTTGGGGGTGGGGGGGAAATTGGCCTCTGGCTGTCCCTGTCTGACTAGGTAATCTAACCTTTGCTTCTTCTAGCTGTACTTATGTCAAAAGGTAGTCCCATTTAGCTTTGAATCTTCTGTTTGCTATTCATAACAGCACCAAATCTGTAAACCTGGGTCAGGTAGGAGGTACTCAGTGCTCAGAAGTCCTGCCTGCTCCCTCTAGCCCAGGGTATTTACCTCCGGAACGGGTATAAATGTGTGGTAAAAATTTGGCTTATACATCCCAGCATTAGTGCTCCCCAACATTGACATCATCCCAGAAACAGAGCCCATCCCTCTGCCTAGCATACATTTCTTAGGCACTCCTAGGTTTGAGCACTCTACTGGTAGGGCTCAGAAGTTGCAGGTAAATTGGTAACTGGGAAAGCAGGGCTAGCAAAACTAGCGGGGCTAAACAAAAATAACAAACTCTCACAAAAGTTAATTTCAAATGTGTGGGACAAAATCAAGCACCATCAAGAGTAGCTGGCCAAAATAAGGGGCTACTGAATGGTCCCTTATGGTCTTTATAGAGTGAAAATCACATTGGCTTCTAGGATTAGAAGCCTCAAGTACAAGAAGTGGGGATTGAAAAGGGAAATCAGCCCCCCCCACCAACCTTGGCGGGTGTCCTGCCCCTTAAGGAAGTCGTCACTACCTTGGCTCCACCCTTAAGGAAGTCGTCACTGCCTCGGCCCCACCTCTACCCCTACCTCACGAATCATTGGTGTTATCGTAGCGGAAGTCCAGCCCTCAAGGACTCTTCTTCCCCTCCCACTTCCCATCCTATATAAGGGGGTGACGCGGAACCCACGAGGTCTTTGGTCCCCTTTCTATTCTGGGGGAACTTTGACCCTGGCCATTTGACTGGTCAGTATTAAAGCACTTTTTCAAAGCATCTGCTGGAACTCATAAGCCTCTTCATTTCTCTGCGCCGGGTAACTAAATTAGGACTTCCGGACCTTTCAATGTCACTTTTTTTTTGCCAAGTTTTCCTCCTCTTTTTTTAATATAATTTTTATTTTGATCATAGTGGCTTACATATTGTTGACAATAATATTTTAGGTACATATTTACATAAAATCAGGGGGGATTCCCATCACCAAATTGTCCTCCCTACACCTCCATTTTTTGTCCTACCTCCCATATCCTCTTCCCTCACCCCTAGGGTTGCTAGAATATGTGGTCTCCTCTGTATCTAGCCTACTACTTAGTAGTCTTGCACCTGTTTGCACCCATATTTACATAAAATCAGGGGGGATTCCTATCACCAAATTGTCCTCCCTACACCTCGGTTTTTGTCCTACCTCCCATATCCTCTTCCCTCACCCCTAGGGTTGCTAGAATATGTGGTCTCTGTATCTAGCCTACTACTTAGTAGTCTTGCACCAGTCTTGCACCCAGACATAGAAACGGCACAGTTCTTCACAACTGCTACAGGAAACAAATCCCATCTGGGACAGCCTTAATACTGCGAGGTCACCAACAAGTGCCAGCTCTAATATGACATCCTGACAATGAAGAAAATGGGAACAACTTGACCTTAGTGCAGGTTATCCTACCTTACCAGCTAACAACAAGACAAAATCAGAAGACTTGTCACCCTTTGGTAGGTCCAAAAGCCAAGATTGATGTCATTTTTGTTGATAAATTATGTCCACTTCGGACATTGAATCATTTGACAGTGTCCAGGACTTGGATTACCAGAATCTTGTCCCTCTGACTCATGGATTGAGGCACTGGTATATCTCTGGTCGAGCCTTTGCAGACTCTGAGCCTGTAGAGATGGTAGCCAGCTCATCATTCTTAGGAGATGGGGGTCTCTCTCTCTATATTAGTGACAGTAGTGAACAATAAATTATCAACCCTGGGAAGGTTTTTAGATTAGAACTCATCAGCACTGGGAAGACACCCTTCCCTTTTTGGGGCATCTGCATGGGAGAATTTCTAGGGAGGCTGACATATACAGTTCAGAGCCAGAAATGCAGGTAGACTGACAAGAACCACATGAAGCTGTTTAGAATGGGTGCCATGTGCACCTATGTTTCAGTGAAAGGCATGGCACATTCAGTTCATCTGGATGGGGCCGTCATGGTGATTATCCACCAAAGGGTAAAGTTACTCACCATCATTAAGATCTTTTCAGTTCCTGTTCAGGCTTCAGGTGTAAAATCTCCAGCACGTACTATAGCTCCAATCCCAGGTAAATGAGTCTAAAGCAAAGTTACTGCATCCAATAATCTAGATTAGGCTGAGGGTAAAACACAGATATTCATTCTGGCAATCTTCTACCTGGTATCAAGATAGAGTTGCCTGCCAGACAGTTGTTTTTATAGAGTACATAGACCAGCCCCAGGTGGAGGAGTAAGGACAAAGTAAAGACAGATATCTCAGGCTATCACAAGCCAGTCCTGTCCAGATTTACATGTAAGACAATCTGTTTTTTGGGCCTAAAACCAAGCTGTAAATGAGTAGCTACAATAGATATAAAGGAACCAGAGATGATCTTTGTTTTGGGTAAAATAATGTGTAATATAACAGTTCTCCAGGATTGGTTCTGGCAAATGGAATTTGAGACAAGACCCCTCCTATATCTTCTAAGCTGTTCTGAATTACTTGTAGGGCCTAATTTCAGGGCCGATATCTTAAAGAAATCACAGATACTTCATCCCAGGATCAAACATTCCTTCAAACTTTCTGCCTTGAATTTCAACAGTAAGCATTAGATTTTCCTTTTTAAGCTTAGCAGTAAAAGCTATGAATGCATTAGCTAAATGCATTTATAAATGCACTAGCCTCATGGATAGTACTTCCAAAGCCTCCTTCCCTGATACATCCTGATTTTCCAGACATAACATAAGGCAGTAATAAAATTTGAGCTATGTTTTTACCTTTCTTTTTAAATTTTTAAAAGTTTTTTTTGGGGGGGCCACACCCGACAGTGCTCAGTGGTTACTCCTGGCTATCTGCTCAGAAATAGCTTCTGGCAGGCACAGGGGACCATATGGGATGCTGGATTCGAACCAACCACCTTAGGTCCTGGATCAGCTGCTTGCAAGGCAAACACCGCTGTGCTATCTCTCCGGCCCCAATTTTTTCACCTTTCTTAAAAGTCCATGCTGTGCATACTGAGACAAGAACTATTATTGGGGCCGGAGAGATAGCATGGAGGTAAGGCGTTTGCTTTGCATGCAGAACGGTGGGTTGAATCCCGGCATCCCATATGGTCCCCCAAGCCTTTCAGGAGTGATTTCTGAGTGTAGAGCTAGGAGTAATCCCTGAGTGCTGCAGGGTGTGACCCAAAAACCAAAACCAAAAAAAAAAAAAAAAGAAAAGAAAAGAAAAGAAAAATAGAAAAAAACTATTATTTCCCCTACGTGGTCAGAATATTTAATCCCCAGGTGAATTACTATTCCTTTGAGTGTTAAACTGCTTCTTCCTAAAATCATCTCTAAAGTCCCTGGAGGGGACTCTGTTATTGGCTCTGTTATTCCAGACTTAATATGATAAGGGCTTTGAGCTGGGATGATAGTTAAGTCCTTAGGACAGAGTATATGTAAACTGCAGCTTCCTGAATTGGCAGGCCTTAATACGCTTAAGCTGAGGAGTTCTCATGGTCTGGGCTGGGCAGCTGAATTATTGATGAATAGGTTCTCTGATTTTGAGGGGCCAGGGAGTGCTCCCTTATCCATTTTCTCAAGACAGGTTGATTAAGCCCTGGCCTCGAGGGGCCAGATCCCAATCCAGTACAAAGAGGGTGATCTGCATTATTTTCTTAAATGTCCCATATTGCCACACTTAAAGCATCTGATCTAAACTTGTGACCTTGGTTTTGAATCCCTTCCCCGTTTGGCAGCAAAGTGGCAAGGAACAGAATGGCAGTCTCTTCTTCAATGAGCTCCCTTACCATATCTCCGCCAAAATTTAGGTACTTTCCTTGGGTGAAGGCCACTGATCTGATTCCCCAGAGTTTGCATCTGAATAGCATAAGTTGTTACAGGGCAATAGTGGGGTTGTGAGGACAGACTGGCAGTTGTAGAAGTGGGAGAGTATAACTGTAAGTTCAAATGGGGAGTGAAAGAGATTAATTGTAAATTCTGGAATTTCTAAAAGCATATAGATATCCCATAGTATCCTCCTTTTCTCTTATAGGCATAATATTGCTTGACAATATATTTTTAGCATTATCAAATGCTAAAGTTTTTGTCAGGAGTTTTTGAAGGTCTTTATCTTTTGTCTCAATTTATTTTGTTAATTTACCTAGAAAATCTGCATATGGCTCTATAGCTTCCTGAATAATCTTAGTATATATAACTACTGTTGTATTCGGTTTCAGAATCAACTTTTTTCTAAGCCTTCAAGGCAAGATCTCTAAACATTCTTTTTTTTCTTCCCTACCTGCTCTTTTTTTCTCTAATCATTCTTAAAACAACATGCTTATTTACTTCTTGAATATCATTTCTCCCGTCAGCATCTCATAAAACAACTTGATTCCTGCAACAATATTTCCAGAGTGATCTATGCTATTAATTTTTTCCTTTGTTGTTTTACATTTTTCACTGTAAATACTCAAATGGATTTAGACAAAATCTTAGCTATGGTTTTATAATCCTGATGAATCCAGTTCATGCAATCACTCCAGGTGCCAAAGAATTGAGGACAAAACAGAGAAAGAGGACCATACTTGTAGTATCATATATGTTTCCAACCAATGAGTAACAAGTCATATACTGAATGGGATGATTTATGATTGTGAACATTAAAGAAACTATAGACAATCACAGGAGTAAGCAAATCGTCTAAACAGATCATTGTTCCATTTGCATTTTTGAGTTTTAATACTTCCAAAACAATGGCATGAGTTTCTTTGCATATGATCCTATATTTCATTTTCTTTTTTTTTTTTTTTTTTTTTTTTTGGTTTTTGGTTTTTGGGTCACACCCGGTGGTGCTCAGGGGTTACTCCTGGCTGTCTGCTCAGAAATAGCTCCTGGCAGGCACGGGGGACCATATGGGACACCGGGATTCGAACCAACCACCTTTGGTCCTGGATCGGCTGCTTGCAAGGCAAATGCCACTGTGCTATCTCTCCGGGCCCTTTTTCTTTCTTTTCTTTTCTTTTGTTCTGAATAAAATTGAATTGTAAGTTGTACATGGAATGCAACACTTTATTCTTTTTTTATGTAAAGCAATTTCTGCCAAGTATTTTGCCAACATACTGACCTATTTAACTTGGCATTGTCTTAACAACTTTGTTGAATTTTTTCCTGGGAAATAAAGAAATGTTTTCTCAAGGAAATCTGACTTGCTCATATCTTTAAACAGACATGCTCTGGGTCTAATCCTAGATGGCAAGTTGTAGTTCATGTCTACATCTGAAACATTCTAGTTGATAAAACTGACTGTTCGAGACTTTGGCTAGCTGGTCACTGAGATAAGAGATTGCATGGTCCAGTGGAAAACTACATTTCCCCTGAAGGAATTAATCACAGCAGACTTTTATTTATTGTATAACTTATACAATACATACACTACATATAACACATTTTATGTGTTAAAGATCTAATAATACTTATAAACATGATAAATGCTCAAATAATATATTCCATTAGAGGGGTTGCGGCAATAGTACAGCAGGTGAGACAATTGTCTTGCATGATGCCAAATAACCCTCAATCCCTGGAACCAAGGACATCTATTCCATCATATAAAATACTTAAATTGGGGGCCAGTGAGATAGCATGGAGATAAGGCATTTGCCTTGCATGCAAAAGGATGGTGGTTCAAATCCTGGCATTCTATATGGTTCCCCAAGCCTACCAGGAGCGATTTCTGAGCATAGAGCCAGGAGTAACCCCTGAGCGCTGCTGGGTGTGATCCAAAAAAAAAAAAATGAAAAACAACAACAACAACAAAACACAAAAAACAAAAGACAAAAAACAAAACAAAAACCCCAAAAAACAAAAACAAAAAAAAAACCTTAAATTGTAGGGGCCTGGAGAAATAGCACAGCGGCATTTGCCTTGCAAGCAGCTGATCCAGGACCTAAGGTGGTTGGTAAGAATCCCGGTGTCCCATATGGTCCCCCGTGCCTGCCAGGAACTATTTCTGAGCAGATAGCCAGGAGTTACCCCTGAGCACCGCCAGGTGTGGCCCAAAAACCAAAACCAAAAACAAACAAAACTTAAATTGTAACCGAGTAAATAAATTTGCTGTGTCTGATGTACTACTTCACAATCTAACTGTAGAAATATTACGCACTAGTTGCTGTCAAGATTAGAAATTTTAAAAAAGTATCCTAAGTAAATCATAATTATTGATTTGTACTTGACCTAATGGCAATGTCCTGCATTTATATTCAGTATTTTCCAGAGACCAAACCCTAATATGGAATTCAGCAGGACAAACTAGTCTTGTGTGGCCAGAGTACATAACCTAAGGCATTGGCTAGCCCCAGAGCCCAAAGAAATACCACAGTTTCCTATCAGTCAAACATTCCAGGAAGCTTGTGACATTCTTGAAACTTCACTAACCTTGAGATGTTCCTGTGCTCCTTATGTAAAGATGGCATGTAAAGATTACCCACAAGATGACCTTTGTAATGCAGGCTGTTCCATCCTGCTATCTCTCCACCCCCTGTATAATCGTGCTTAAAAAAAGCCTGTACTGACTAATAAACCGAGACCTTGATAAGACACTTTTACTTGGTCTCCTTCTCTTCTTTCCCACATCCTCTTTTCAGGCTGGGACCCCTCTACACCCTCGAATAACGGAATCCTGCAGGCCAGGACAAGTATTGTCACCAAACTAAAGAATGTTTTGAAAATTTGTTAACGGTAGAGGACACAAGTGTGTCCTGTGTTATCTTCTCAAATAAGGACAAATCTGGACCTCTTAACATGAAGTTGGGGCTTGTCTTAATTGTACTGTAGTTATTTAGGAGGTATTTAATGGATAACAAGTGTCATTGAGCATGAGAGTGGAAATAAACTTGATGTTGCTAGTTTTTCAGACCTCAGTGTCACTGTGTTTGCAGTAACCAGATTAGGGTGCAGGTGCTGGAGTTTTGAAGATACACAGTATGTCTAAGGCAGTGCTTCTCAATTATTTTCTGTCATGCCCCCCTAGAAAGAAGAAAACATTTTGTGGCCCTCCCCTGCACGACTGTATATAGTATCTTTATTAAAAAAATCTTTAACCTGCAAAACAAAAATATATAAAATAATTTGAGCAGATTTTTTAATCAGAGGTGATGTCTGGATTAATGGCTACAATGAACACGTTTTGCAATGTATAGCTTTTCAAAGCGGGGTTTGAAGCAGGACACAGCAACTCTCAGCTCCAGAGACATACAGAGTCAAAAACACAGGGCTTAACTTGTATGGCAGTGTTTGCCAAGGTCAAATGTGTCCCCCTTTACAGAGCCACGAGCCCCCCACTGGAGGGCATGCCCTACTATTTGAGAACCACCGCTTTAGACTAAGAGGTTTCAAAATCAGAGGCCAGACATGTGTTGTGGAATTGGCTTTGCTCTCCTGTACTCTGATGTCACCCAGGAAGAACAAGAGCTGAGACATTCCTGCTTTTTGTAGCAAAGCCCCGGTAATGATAATACAGTCTAAGCACTGAAGTTCCAGGGCAGAGTCACCTTTATTGCAGTCAAGTTCACCAGCAAGTCTACATGGAACTGAGAAATCTGAGCCCTCTGACACAGCCATGTATTTTTGTTTGAGACACAGTGTGACAACCCACATCCTGAGTTGTGACAGAAACCTGAGGGACAGGCAGCTATGTTGGGTGAGATGACATGGCCATGGATGCTTCCTGAATTCCTCCTGCAGTTTCAGGCATGAGTATGGGGCTCATATATTTTAAATTTAGTTTTGTATTTATTTTTGGATTTTTGGGGACACATTGTTTTGTGCTCAACTGAGCTCTGCACTTGGGGATTACTCCTAGGTATTGTGGAGGATCATCTGGGATGCAGGAGATTGATCCTGGGTTAGCTATATGCAAGTCACATGCTTTGCCTGTATTCCAGCCTATGACTCATGATTTATTTTAGCATATGTAAAGTAGATCTCTAAATCATTCAACAATAGCCAACAGAAGGGTAGGTTGTTGTTGAGTTGTGGGTTGTGCATTGCACAATGCCCAAAAAGGAGAGGATTACCATGCCCCCTGTCTGGGTAGGACAAGAGATACAGGTCTGGCAGCAACTCTGATACTCAGGAAATAATCCACACACATTTGGGAAAGTCTAGCAAGCTAGGAAACTAAATGCAAGCTATTCACCCACAAGCCAGTCGCTCCACTAAGTACAACCAAGAACCAAGATGTACTCTTTCAGGCAGCCTGAGTAGCCTTTATTGGGATAAACAAAGCCCATCCCCAAAGGGAGGGAAAAAAGCCAGATGAGAAGGCAATGGGGAAAACATCTTATTAACAGGAAAACCAAAGCAACCAATTGAGAGACACCAATTAGAAGGCAAGATGAGGACCAATCCAAAGGCTTCTAGCAACAGGTTGTTCCTAAATTGCATGTTTTCATTTATGTTTTCATGTTGCAATTGGAGCTTCCCAGCACTAGCAGAATAACCACTCATAAATATGTGCCGGTGTCATTGCAGGTTCTTGACCTGTAGATCTTTCCCCAAAAGATCCCAAATTTTCCACAGTTTTTCAAATTCACCTAGTTTTGAAGGTAAGTAAATAAAGGAAGACCAGTGTTCAATTTTATTTTTACTTAAGGCAAAAGATACAAGGGTGTTCAAAATGGGCCAGCTCTTTCATGAGAAGCAAATCGAGCCGTGAAAGGTCAAGGTACTGCAGAAAGCTGGCTATCTCAGAGAAGAGGGTGGGTTAAGCTTTCTCCTGCCTTGCAGGAGCTATGCTTGCTGCATCCATCACCCAGAATCCCATTTCCCCAATGGTCCAGACTCATCTGTATCCCTGAAGGGAAACTAATCTGACCATACTTTTGGTACACTGGATTTTGGGCTGATATCACCAGAATTTTTGGAACAAGAGTGGGCATCTTTCTTCTTCAAGGAAATCTGGCAGCCAAAGTTGCAATATCAAATTTCTAGACAACTTAATTTGTTTTATGTGTTATCTCTAAAAGAAGTCCCCAATTTGTTAGAATGGACAGCTAACATCAAGATTACTAAACCTTTTGCCATTGTATTAATGACTTCATTGAAGAAGCAATAATTTTCACAAATGTGTTTGCTACTGTGTTTTTTCTTTCTTTAATTTTTCTTTTTTTTCTTCTCTTCTACTTTATTTTTTATTTCTATTTTTTCGATAACTTTGTTATCACTTATCTGGAAATAAATGTATTATGATAAACTTTCTCAACTATATGATGTGATTTCTTTACATAAAAGAACAGTACACAAGAAGCAGATATGGGGTTATCAGTATGTAAATTTTAATTGGGGTACAAATCAGTACCTCAATTTTTTATCCCTCACTCCTTTGCAGAGAGCCAGAAGGATTATTTCCCGAGAACAGTGTCCTCTGAGCATCCCCATCATGGAATAGAACTGTCTTACAAAGTAGTAATCAGCATTGCCTAAGACTTTAGAAAGTATATGCATTTTATTTTTTTTATAATTTTTTATTGTGGTTAAAGTGAATTACAAATCTTTTACAATAATATTTAAGGCATGTAGTGACAATTTTCTTTGAGATGAAACCCATCTGTTTGTTGTCCAAAGAGCCTTCTTGAGTGGCTCTTGAGTTCTGCTTCATGAGCATATTTGTATCCCCATATTCTTTTTTTTTTTTTTTTTTTTGGTTTTTGGGCCACACCCGGCAGTGCTCAGGGGCCACTCCTGGCTGTCCACTCAGAAATAGCTCCCGGCAGGCACGGAGGACCACATGGGACACCAGGATTCGAACCAACCACCTTTGGTCCTGGATCGGCTGTCTGCAAGGCAAACGCCGCTGTGCTATCATATTCTTGAGCTATTATTGTGCCACTAGAGAGTGGAAAGTGGAGAAAATGACACTTTATGAAACTTCTCATGTCCACAATTTCAGATAATGTGTTTAGGAACTGGTGCAGGGTATTGAGCCTTATCACCCTGTGCCCTTCCTGCTGTAGTATATCACAGCTCTATACAATATTTTTTTTTTCTTTTTGGTTTTTGGGTCACACCTGGCAGCACTCAGGGGTTACTCCTATCTCTCTGGCCCCTATACAATAAAATTTTAAATATGCTTAAGATGTGAGAAAACATAAATTTTTTTATGGGTTGGACTTTTTATTTTTTACTTCTATCTTGAGCTATACTAGTTCAAATATTCATGTAGCCTTAATAACTTTATGATGTGACTAAGTCTTCATTAAATGTGATATTGTCTTCCTCACTAAAGTCATTGTTGAGACCATGTGTAAAAATTAAGCAAAAATGATTTCCCTAGATCTGCTTTGCACAAACATTAGACAGACTTGTGTTAGGAATGATCCTAGGCTGCCACCTAGGTGTTCAATTCTGTACTTGGAATTTTTCCTTGATAAGAGTGCCTGTGCCAGCACAATAAAGCTCTCAAGGTGACAGGAACATTTCTTTCATCTTGAACTAATGTAATTCAAGACTGAAGTAAAAATAAGTCATCCAGGGGCCGAAGAGATCACATGGAGGTAGAGCATTTGCCTTGCATGCAGAAGGACCGTGGCTCGAATTCCAGCATCCCATATGTTCCCCTGTGTCTGCCAGGGGCGATTTCTGAGCATAAAGCCAGGATTAATTCCTGAGTGCTGCCGGGTATAACCCAAAAACAAAAACAAAAAAATAAGTCATTCATAAAGTGTTGTATTAATATAAAATATAAGGTCCTAGGTTGGGGTGAGGCTTTTCTTGGCACAACGATTGATGCCCTTTGGCTGGCAGCTCTGAAGGTTGCAGGGTAATATCAGAGAAATGATCCACAGGTAGTCAGTTAAAATTTCAGGAGTCTGGGGCCGGAAAGTTATCACTGTAGGGGGTTTGTCTTGTTTGCAGAAGGACGGTGGTTCAAATCCCGGCATCCCATATGGTCCCCCAAGCCTCCCGGGGGCGATTTCTGAGCATAGAGCCAGGACTGGCCCCTGAGCACTGCCCGGTGTGAGCCAAAAACCAATAAATAAATAAATAAATAAATAAATAAATAAATAAATAAATAAATAAATAAATAAATAAATAAAATTTCAGGAGTCAGACAGCTTTATCTCAAGGCCCTAACCTCCATTTCCTCACTTGGCTTCTATGCTTTTCAGGCAGCCTCTTTCAGCTGCCCTCCATGCATACTTGCTGCCTCTGCTCTGCCTCCCCTTCTGCCCAGGCAACACGTTTATCTCAAGCCTCAGACCCCTCCCAAGTGTGGGTGGGTCTGACCATCCAGGTGTTATTAACATATGGAATTGGGGGAAAGGTTCCTCACAATATAATATTGATTTTCAGCATTTCTTTTAACATATTAAAAATTAACAAGTGAGGAACCAAAATATATATGTGCATGATATCCATTTAGTAATAGTAACTTATTTGAAGATGTAATTAAAAAACTCCCTAAGAACAAAAGCCCAGGCCTAGATGGATTTACAGGTGAATTCTATCAAGCATTCCAAGAAGACTTACTACCAATTTTTCCATAGGCTCTTCCAAACCATAGAAAAAACAGGAATCCTCCCTAACTCTTTCTATGAGGCTAATATCACACTCATTCCCAAAGATTGCAAAGACATCACCAAGAAAGAAAACTAGAGACCAATCTCACTAATGAACATAGATGCAAAGATACTCAACAAAATCTTAGCAAACCGAATCTAGCACTTCATCAAAAAGATCATACATCATGACCAAGTGGGATTTATACCAGGAATGCAAGGTTGGTTCAACATACGCAAATCAATCAACATTATACATCACATCAACAACAAGAAAGACAAAAACCACATGATCATATCAATCGATGCAGAGAAGGCATTTGACAAAATCCAACACCCTTTCATGTTAAAGACACTCAGTAAAATAGGCTTAGAAGGAACTTTCCTCAAGATAGTTACAGCTATCTATGAAAAGCCTACAGCCAACATTATACTTAATGGCAAGAAACTAGAAGCATTCCCACTAAGGTCAGGAACTAGGCAAGGCTGTCCACTTTCTCCACTCTTATTCAATATAACCTTAGAAGTCCTAGCAATAGTAATCCGACAAGAGAAGGGAATCAAAGGAATCCAAATTGGGAAAGAGGAACACAAACTATCTCTATTTGCAAACGATATGATGATATACATTGAAAATCCTAAAGAGTCCACAGTAAAACTCCTAGAAACAATTAACCAATACAGCAAAGTGGCTGGATACAAAGTCAATACACAAAAGATAGTAGCGTTTCTATATACAAACAACGAAGTCGAGGAGAGAGAGATTAAAAATACAATTCCATTTAAAATATTATCAAAAAATATCAGGTACTTAGGAATCAACCTTACAAGGGAAGTGAAAGACCTATACCAGGGAAACTTCAAAACACTTCAGAAAGAAATTGAAGATTATCTAAAGAAATGGAAGAACATCCCATGCTCATGGATAGGTAGAATTAACATAGTCAAAATGAATATCCTACCCAAACTACCCAATCCTTATACAAATCCAGACACCATTCTTTAAACAAATAGAACAATCAATCACAAAATTCATCTGGAACCACAAAAGACCCAGGATAGCCAAACACATACTGAAAAACAAGAAGCTGGGTGGCATCTCCTTACCTAAAGTGAAACTATACTATAAAGCCATAGTAATCAAAACAGCATGGTACTGGAACAGAGACAGGACCTCAGACCAGTGGGTTAGAACAGAATTCCCAGACATAAACCCCAAGATATACAGCCAACTAATATTTGATAAAAGAGGCAAGAACCTGAAATGGAACAAAGAAAGCCTATTCAACAAATAGTGTTGGTACAACTGGAAAACCACATGTACGAAACTGAAGATCAACCCATACCTGACCCCTTATACAAAAGTCAACTCAAAATAGATCAAAGACCTGAATCTATAAAGTTTATCGAGAATAAAATAGGCAGAACACTCGAAGACCTATATATCAAAAAGGTCTTCAAGAGTGGAGCACCAATGGCAAGAACTTTAGCATCAAACATAAACAAATGAGACTACATCAAACTAAAAAGCTTCTGCATGGTGAAAGAAATCCTACTTAATGCAAGAAGACAGTTAACAGAATGGGAAAAAATCTTTTCACTCAACATATCAGATAAAGGGCTGATATCTAGAACATACAAAGCACTCAGAAAGCTGAGCCCCCCAAAACCAAATAAATCCATAAAAAATGGGGAGATGAAATGAATAGATACTTCTCTGAGGAAGACAGAAGGATGGCCAACAAACACATGAAAACATGCTCACCTTCACTCATCATCAGAGAGATCCAAATCAAGACAACAATGAGATACCACCTTACACCAGTAAGGATGGCTCACATCAAAAATAATGGAAACAATCTTTGTTGGCGGGAATGCGGTAGGAAAGGAACTCTCGTCCACTGCTGGTGGGAATGCCCCCTTGTCCAACACCTATGGAGAACAGTCTGGAGAGTGCTCAAAGAACTCAGAATTGAGCTGCCATTTGACCCAGCAATTGCTCTCCTAGGTATCTACCCCCAAGTTGGAAGGACATTCATTCCAAAATACGTGTGCACCCCACTATTTATCACAGCACTCAGTATAATAGCCAAGTCTTGGAACCAACCTCAATGTCCAACAACAGATGAATGGATCATTAAGATGTGGTATCTATACACAATGGAATATTACATGGCAGTCAGAAACGACACAATCACAGACTTTGCAGCAACGTGGATGGACCTAGAACATGTTATGTTAAACGAAGTAAGTCAGAAGACAAAAGATATACACAGAATGGTAGCACTATTCTGAAGCACCTAGAACATACATCTTATACACAACTAATACTTAATAATCAAATAACAGGGTTTAACAGGGTAGAAACTCCAAACACTGTAATAGTCAACCTATACTCAGGAGCAGTGCCCAAAATACATAAAAAAGGAACAACGCAAACTCTTGACTACACGTTATACCACAAAGAAAACAGCAACACCAGAAACAGCAGCATAGAGAGAACAGGTATGTAATCAGCCTTCTACAACAAAGGCCCACAATAATCCCTTAGAGATTGTAAACAGGAACACAGGTAAAGAACACCACAGGAAATCACTGACTCCAATGGAAACATCCCATAACACTATATTTTAATGCCTTTATCTTACTATATTTAAAATAACCTCTCAGCTTTTCTGTCCACAGGTGTCCTTGGATACAAAGGGCGGACAAACTAAGATGGCAGCTTGGGATACCACACGAGATACCATACCTAGCTTGCACTACGAAATGGCCCCGAGAAAACTCTTTAACATACACTTTATCTCTAGGTTATACCTTCTTTTAGGAATTGAAGCACTTGACCAGTCAGACCACCGAAGCAGTAACTGCGATGTACAGACTTAAACTGCAGGCTCTATTCATCGAACACATTCAAGCAAACTAGCATTCCCTTGCTATTCTCTCCTCTCTTCTCACTACTTTCTTTTTATTTTTTTTTTCTATTCTTCTCTTTACTTTTTTCCTTTTCTCTTCTCCCTTTCTTTCTAATGTATTTTCTCTTTTCTTCCTTCCTACCCCTTCCATATACCTTCCCCTTTCCCCCCTTTGGAAATCCAACTATCCCTTCACCCCTCAATCCCATCCAGACCTCCTGCCATATTAAAACTCTTCACCCTCAGTCCTTAATCTATTAGGCATCAAGATTGACCTCCTACCCCAACGAACCAGTACCCAGCACCCAGGCGAGGGGACACCCAGTCAAACCCACACCTCGTCTCCTGCAAGAAAAGGCAGCCAACTCCCCTGCGGACTCATGCTGTGCGGCCCTCCCTACCAACTCCCCCTAACGTGGACTGTTACTTGAAACCGGACTTAGTTCCAAAAGTAACCCCAATGCAAGAACTCTTCCAAGACCTCCCTGCGGCAAATCTTTTGCCAATCTGAAGAAGGTCAGGGGGTGTGATGGAAAGATGCCTGGGAACCCACACACCACAAGAAAAAACCCAAAAGACAATGGGAAAACCTGTACTTCCAACTTAAGCATAAGACCTGTATTACACCACCTCTTTACCTGCTTTCCCCAAATGTAAGGTAGTCTTTTGCATTACTTTGGTCCTTTAAATACTTCGCTAACTCTTTTTTTTTTAAATGTCTGTCCTACATATACATATGTGAGCACATACATTTTTATCATCCCCCCCCTTTTTTTTAATATTTTTTGGGCATGTGACCTGTTTCTGTTTTCCCCTCAGTCCACCCCCAATACACTCCCTGCAAAGTCACAGTAAAAAAAGGGGAAATCTTACATATAAAAAAGAGCTCTTAGCTACTAGAGATAGGAACTCATAGTTGTTTACAATACAGGGATATCTCCTACCTTGAAAATATGTCATGTGGAATCAACTTAGACCTCAGGTGATTAGATACCATCTATCCAGCCTTGAGCCCTGGATCCCAGACATGGAAACAGCACAGTTCTTCACAACAGCTGCAGGAAACAAATCCCATCCAGGACAGCCTTAATACTGTGGGGTCACCAACAAGTGCCAGTTCTAATATGATATCCTGACAACGAGGAAAATGGGAACAACTTGACCTAAGAGCAGGTTATCCTACCTTACCAGCTAAAGACAAGACAAAATCAGAAGACTTGTCACCCTTTGGTAGGTCCAAAAGCTAAGATTGCGATTTACAGATGACTGGCTGCTAGAACCATGACCAGACTGTATACATCTTGGGACCAATGAAAAAGCCCTAGTCTAGGGTTTGAACTATGACCTGCACAATAACCATGATCCCCAGTTCCAAAGGTCTGGCTGAGACAATTGTAATGAAATGGGGCTTCTGGAAGCACAAAGAAAGATGCTATCCTAGGTGCCATCCTAGGTTCAGTGCAAAGACCAAGACCACCAACCACAGAACATGGATTAAAATGACACTGAGGGAACAGAACTTGTAGAACCACAAAGACTGACTTCATCATAAGTCCCACCCTGGATCTGTGCAAATACTGAGATCTCTAGACACAGAGGTCTGATTGTATCACCCAGGACAGAGCAGAAGTCTTCCAAACACCACAAAAGCACCACTGGGAGAGTAAATGATCCTGAACAGAGTCTATAGTTAATCCCATGACAATATACTCCAAGGATGGAGAAACCCCATATCTCTTAGGCCAAGTGAATTCCTTTTTAAATGACCCCAATATTTACTGTGCCAGGGCAGGAGGGAAAAAACAAAAAAAAAAAAAACAAAAAGCACAAAACATTGTTTATTTTTTATATATTATTTTTTTATCTTCATTTATTATTATTATTTTTTATTTACCTATCTATTTTTGGTCGATCTCTCTGTTTGGGTTATTGAAGTTGTTGTCCCCAGTTATACTTATTTCTTTTCTCTTCCTTTCTTTTCTTTCTTTATGTGCTATGCCATGTTTCTTATTTCAAGACCATGGCGTTTTTTTTTGTTCGTTTGTTTGTTTGTTTGTTTTTTGTGGTGCTTATCGTTATTGTTAGAGTCCTCACTGGATATTTGACACTTCTTTTGGTACTGGTGGAGTGTTTCACCTTCTTTTTCTCCTTCATCTCTCAAATCGATGATGAGAGCCTCTAGAAGAATTCCACCCATTTTTGGCATATTAGACTTTTACCCCAGTTTATTACTTTTCTTTTCTTCAAACAAAACCACGAAACTTGAACTAGCTAGTCCTGCCTCCCAGTTAGAGGGGAAAATAAGGGAGGCACCAAGACCAAACAGGTGCAAGACTACTAAGTAGTAGGCTAGATACAGACGGGACCACATATTCTGGCAGCCCTGGGGTTGAGGGAAGAGGGTATGGGAGGTAGGACAAAAGTGGAGGTGTAGGGAGGACAATTTGGTGATGGGAATCCCCCCCTGATTTTATGTAAATATGTACCTAAAATATTATTGTCAACAATATGTAAGTCACTATGATAAAAATAAAAATTATATTAAAAAATTTTAAAAAAAGTGGGAGAGAAACTGAGGTTGGGAAATGTGCACTGGTGAGGGGTTGAGTACATTTTATAAGTGAATCTCACCCATGAACATCTTTGTAGATTATGAAAAAAGAAAAAATTCTATTATGAACAATCTCATAACCATGGTATTTAAATAAAGCAATTAATTACAAAAATAAGATGTAGACTGTGTGGGTAGAACTGGGGTCATTGACAGTGGGAAAATTGCACCAGGGAAAGGATAATTGCTGGAATACTGCATAAATGAAGCTCAATCACAAATAGCTTTGCAAATGTATATATCATGAATATTTAATGGAACATTTTCTTAATGTTAAAAAGATGAATTTAGAAATATAGTACAGCAGGTAGCCCACTTGCCTTGCATCTGACTGGTCAGATTCTATCCCTAGAAATTCTAATGCTATGGATCCTGGGTGTGTGGAGGGAAGGAACAACTGAGACCTTTCTCAAGAGCAAGTTTGCTGATGCTGCCAACCCTTCTGGGCACATCACAGATTGTGTTTGTGATGAACGATGAAGGTTTCCTGGCAAGGAGATAGATACACCTAAGGTCATGATTTCACAGAACACTGACACCCACAATTCCTTTAACACAGTGACACTGTAAATGTGACTATGACAACTTTCAATAAGTGTCATATTTACTTTTTCTTTTATAAGGGTAGGAATCCAGCTCAGGAATATGCAGGTAGAAATAAGTACACAGACTTGGGGCTACCAGATAATCCAAGATGGAAACTTGTCAATCCTTTAATTTCATGTCCAAAAAAATGTTTTCTTAGAGTGACGGTGGGTTCATGGGTAGGGCGCCTGCCTTGTAAGCGGCTGACCCGAAAATGTTTTCTTGTTGATGCACAAAATTTAAAACAAATGTACCTAGAATGAACTCCAAATATCTGTATATTTTACTCAGCAGTCACAAAAATGCCAGAAAACTCATATTTGAGTTCTACATTATAAAGCTTCTGGTGCTACTGATCTCTGATTTATGGGGACCAGTTCTCTCAGGACAGATGCTCAGAGGAGATGGATTGGGGGATGTATCTCTGTAGGCACTCAGTACAGCAGCTACTCCTGTGAGTGTACATCTTTGGACTGCAGTTGCACCTAGCTCACAGATCACACATAGCTGGTTACTTTGATCTTTTTTGAAATAATTTAAATTAAAATTCAACATTAAACTCATTTCTTTAATTTTCCTTAAAGACAAAGTTATTTTTCAAAACTGAAGAAATATTGGAGTTTTCTAAGTATACATGAGCAGTTTGCAAACTTTTTATGAGACCAGTACATATTTACAAGTGTTTCTACTTTTCTTGGGATTTCTGGTGCATGTTCCAATGTGAAAGTACGAATGAAGGCCAGGAACAAAAGATAGGGCATATGCCTTGCAATCAATTGACTGGGTGAACTCAATATTGCATGTGGAATCTTGGGAATCTCCTTAGGAGTAACTCCTGAGTGTAAAACAATCAGTAATCCCTTACCACCACTGGTGTGTCACTAAAACTAAATAAAAGTGAATAAATACATATTTTCTAGAAAAAAGGCTTTCTATTGGTTATTGTAGAAAGACAAAGGGACATACTGAAGCTTTACCTCAACTGAAACAAGATCTGTGAGCCCCCTTTTGTGCCACAGACTCTAAGGTTTTTGATACACTCAGGATGTGAGCTGTCACACTCTGTCTCTTGACAAGACCATGTCCTCAGGTTTCAGATTGTTCCATTCAATGCAGGCTGTGCTGCAGCTGAAATTGAATGCAGTGAAGGTGACCCTGCCCTGGAACTTTATAGATCCTATCCACTCAAATCATTGTGCAGGGATCTGCTGCACTCAGTGCATCGAAGCTAGTGGAAATGTATCTGGATGCCTTGCAGGAGATCTTCACTGAGGGAAAGGCAGTTTTTATCACCTCAGATCCAGACTGCATCAGCTGCACCTGTGAGTGTGCACCTGTGGACAGAGACAGGAGTGGAAGGACTTCCCTAACTGGACCAATTCCCTTCTTAGTTCAGGGACTGGGACCTTTACCTGTGGCCACTAAGAGCAGAAAGAGAATTCTCCTTTTACAGTGCATGCTGGGGGCTGTGCTCTCGTGATGATTATATGAAGGGTTTGCTAGTTTTGTAATATCCTCTGGTATAAATTGATCTGTATTTAATTTAATAGATTTCAACTTATTTGCATATTAATGGGAGAGAACATAACTCCTTAACTCAAGATGAAGCACCTGGATCACTTGGGTTTCCATTTGAGAAGTCTGTAGGTGATGGTACGAGAACATGAGACCCTACCCTTCCACATCCTTGGATGCTGTGCAAGGAAAGTTCCTCTCACAGAGACTCCAGGCTGACAGGACCTGCTTTCATAGAAAACTATCTGAATGCTATAGATCCCTGTATTGGTCTGGGCTTTGAGATCATAAATTTGATTTGAGATATTTTGGTTTAATTCTAAGTCAAAATATCATCAGCTTCTTACTTTGGAATTTTCTAAATATAGCAAATATGATATTGTAAAGATGGTCATAAACTTATTTTGTCATATACATTCTGTACTAGAATAAAATATTGGTAAACAACTCAGGAGACCATGCAGTTTCCTCCCTGGATACCTATTGCAGAGTTTTATTTGAAAACAGGAAATCCAAGATTTGAGCAGATGTTCCAGGCCCTGCACATACTGTTGGTGGCTGGTTTGGTGGGCCCTGAGTGCCCTCTGCAGCCCAGACCTGCCCTGCAGGGAGGATCCTATCTGAATTTTCAGCTCTGTCATTGTCACAACTCACAAAGTCAATAAGAGCTGTGGGTACAGGGACTTGACCTCATCCACCACATTTATTTTATATTATATTTTATATTAAATTATCAAATAGAATAAAATATTGGGAAACAATTCAGGAGACCATGCACATTGTCCTTCATTTGTGCCTATTTTAGAGACTTTATTTCCAATAATAGAAAATCCCAGGAATTGAGGAAAAATCTCCCAGGCCTCTGCACCTACTCCTGGGCTGGAACCTAGGTTGGTGTGTCCTGAGTGACCCTGGTTGCCCAGACATACTCTGCAGAGAGGATCCTGTCCTGTTTCCCAGCACTGTCACCCTCAAAACTCCTGCTACCTATGAAATGCTGCCAGTCTGTAAAAGCATTGATAGTGACCTGATTTTGTCTACCACATTATTTATTATTACATTATATGTATCTAACATGGGTATAATATTGTTACCCTCAGGAAGTTAATTCACACACACCTTGGCCCCTCCAATATTCCCAGACATTCTCATGCTCTTATTTGTGCCACCTGTAGTCTATTTCTTCTTTCTTTCACTAACCTCTTAATATTTGTCAGTACAAATTTTGTTCTCCAAGGACGATGATGTGTTTAATGGGTGTCCTCTTGTTTCCTTCCTTGATGTACCACAGTAGTGAAGCAATACATATCTGACATTCTCCTTCTGACTCATTTGCCTAACATGATACCTTTCAATTCCATTTAAATTATAGTAACCTTAAAGTGAGAATCGTTTTTATAGCTCTATATTTATAGATATGATGTACATATGCTAAAATATACTAAACTTATCTATTCATCTGTTGTTGAATATTTTGGATTGCTTCATATCCTGGATATTGTATGAAGGAATACATAAACGTGAATATTTAATTTTCCCATTTTTGTTTAGGCACCATTATTTTCAGTGTTATTAACAACAGAATTTCATTACCCAATATTCTAATACTATTAGAATACCTAATACGTACTTTAATTTTCCCATTTTTATTTAGGCACCATTAATTTCAATGTTATTAACAACAGAATTTCATTACCCAATATTCTAATACTATTAGAATACCTAATACGTACTTTAATTTTCCCATTTTTATTTAGGCACCATTATTTTCAGTGTTATTAACAACAGAATTTCATTACCCAATATTCTAATACTATTAGAATACCTAATACGTACTTCAAGTGTCTGTCCATCAATGAACTGTGAAGCCCTGTCATCACATCTTGCATGGAAAGCTCAGTTATGTTTGTGCTTTACATTTTAAAATGAACTATTTTAAATTCAATCACTATAAAATACAGATACAAACTTATTCATGATTGAAATTCATACAAGGTCCTGAAAGGGGACATGAATGAGTTAAAAAGTTTAAAAAGTCTCTGCATATGCCTGGAAAGCCCCCAAAAGGATAAGGTGACCGCAACTGAAAATTCACTGAACCTGTATAACCTGTTATTGTATCTGTGATAAATGTTCCAAATGCTCCCTGAAATGTAAAAGTTACTTAACTTCCTGAAATCAATGGTCATGCTGTGTTCTATAAATTCTCCATTGTACTGAAGTGTTATAAAAGAACTGCTAAATTTGTGATTAGGGCTCTCAGCCTCTAGCCATATGGCCATGCTGGGTGCCCAGGCATATATGCTTGAACAATAAACCATCTGCTTTTGCATGAGACTGAGGTCTTGGTGTCTTTGACAGACACATTGTTCTCCCGGACTTAACAGTCCCAAACACATCCCTTCACCAATTGTACTCTGGCTACTTCCAATATTAAAATGCAAAATTCCAATATTCTAACATCTCAGTATTCCATCATTTAATATTTCAAGATTTCAACATTGCAGTATTCTAACATCCCAATTCTCCAATATTCCTATATTCCAATATTCTAACATCCCAATATTTCTCTATTCCAATATCAATATATTTCACTAATGTATATTAATATATAATTTCTTGGACTGTGAAAAACTGTGAGTGCTGCCTGTGTGTGTCTGTCTACTGTCCTCTTGGTTGAACCTCTTGGGAGTGGGCCGAAAAGAGGCTCCAGAAAACTCACTCTCCCAGAGGCCAATTCCAGGGCAGGACTCCATAACATGAAAACCGGCTAGGCTTTGCAGAAGCCAGGTCCCCTGTTTGTGACATCAGGCTGGGAAAATCCACGAAACTACACCTGCCCAGTGGGGCCCGACTGTGAAAAACTGTGAGTGCTGCCTGTGTGTGTCTGTCCACTGCCTTCTTGCATGAACCTCTTGGGAGTAGGCTGAAAAGAGGCGCCAGCAGAGCACTTTGGCTCCGCTTCCCTACGCAGCCGTGTCCTCTTTCTAAGAAAAGAACACCATCGCAACAAGAAGAAAAAAATCACACTGAGAACTGTGCTGGATCACAGAAGCAAGCATTTCTCTCTGGACTGTTTTCCCTGCTGCGTGCTCAGGCCTAAGATTTGATCCTGTGTGAGGCTTCATCCATGGAGGACTCCCCTCGCTTAGAGGCAAGTCGGCTCATTCAGAAAGGGCGGAGCCAGAGGAGTGTGCTGCCTGCATCATATAGCCAATGTATAACACCACAACACGTAGAAAAACCAACAATACAAGTGTGACAATGGGGAAACAACGCAGGCCAGCATCAGACATAGAGAATGAAGAGGACAATTCTGATGACCAGATAATGACCAACCAACTAATCAACCTCTCAGATAAGGACTTTAGACTAGCAATATGGAAGATCCTCAACGAACTCAAAAAAACCATGGATCGAGTTGAACAGAACACTAATAAGAACCAAGAAAATATGAAGACAGAAATCACAAAACTCCAAACTGAAATAACATGTCAACTAACAGGCCTGAAAAAGTCAGTAAACGAAGTGAATGACAAAATGGATAAGCTCTTGGACAGGGTTTCAGAAGCTGAGACTAGACTTGGTGCTGTGGAAGATGAGATACATAACAATTCCATAGAGCAGGAGAGATTGGAAAAAAAACTTAAAGCAAATGAACAATGGAAAAATTAGTCAAAGAATGGGAACAGATGAAAATAGAAGTCTATAATAAGATCAACAGAAACAACTTAAGAATCATTGGAGTCCCAGAGACCCAGGAAGAAAATTTCCAGGAAGAATCAATGGTCAAGAATATCATTAAAGAGAAACTTCCAGAGCTAAACAATATATGTGATCAAATCCTGCATGCTCGAAGAGTACCAACCAAAAGAGACCCCAGAAAAACCACCCCAAGAGACATCCTAGTCACAATGACAAATCCCACAGATAGAGACAGAATTCTGAAAACAGCAAGATCAAAAGAGAAAATTACATTCAAGCAAGCATCCTTGAGATTTACAGCAGAAGTGTCACCAGAAACACTCACTGCCAGAAAGCAGTGGTGGGCTATTGTGACAAGACTGAATGAAATGAATGCTTCACCTAGAATACTGTACCCAGCAAAACTCACTTTCCGGTTTGAAGGAAGAATACATGGTTTCACAGACAAAAAACAGCTCAGAAACTATACAGACTCAAAACCAGTCTTAAGAGAAAAACTGAAAGACCTAATTTAAGACAAGACTAACCAAAAGACACACCAAATTTTGATATAGAGATGGCATTAAATCCCAGGACAATTCTTTCTCTCAACGTCAATGGACTAAATGCACCAGTTAAGAGACACAGAGTGGCTAAATGGATCAAAAAACTCAATCCAACCTTCTGCTGCCTACAAGAAACGCATCTGGATAGTCAGAACAAACATAGACTCAAAATAAAAGGCTGGAGAAAAATTATCCAAGCAAACAACACCCATAAGAAAGCTAGAGTGGCCATACTAATATCAGATAATGCAAACTTTACACTCAGGAAGGTTGTAAGGGACAAAGATGGACATTTTATATTAATAAAGGGGTATGTAGAGCAGGAAGAAATAGCTCTCCTAAACATATATGCACCGAATGAGGGGCCAGCAAAATATTTAATACAACTGTTGACAAATCTGAAAAATAATATCAATAACAACACAATAATTGTGGGGGACCTCAACAGGGCTTTGTCAACACTGGATAGGTCAACCAGACTGAAACCCAACAAGAATATACTAGACCTGAGGAGAGAAATGGAAGAAAGAGGCCTAGTGGATATATATAGGACACTCCATCCCCAGAAACCTGGATACACATTCTTCTCCAATGTACATGGGACATTCTCCAGGATAGACTACATGTCGGCACATAAAACATACCTACATAATATCAAGAGAATAAAAATTTTGCAGACTACCTTCGCTGACCACAAGGCTCTGAAATTATTTGTGAATTCCAAAGGGACTCAGAAGAAAAACTTTAACACCTGGAAGTTAAACAGCCTCATACTCAATAACCAGTGGGTCTGAGATGAAATCAAGAAGGATATCAAAAGGTTCCTGGGAACAAATGACAATAAAGACACAAACTGTCAGAATTTATGGGACACAGCAAAAGCAGTACTGAGAGGAAAATTTATAGGTTTGCAAGCACGCATCAGGAAGGAAGAAGGAGCTTACCTAGTAGCTTAATGACACAGCTAATAGAACTAGAAAGTGCTCAACAAAAGGACCCAAAAATAGAAAGACAGAAGAAAATAACAAAGCTGAGAGCAGAAATCAATGAAGTGGAAACCCAAAAAACAATCTGAAAGATCAACAAAAGCAGAAGTTGGTTCTTTGAAAAAATAAACAAGATTGATAGACCAACGGCAAACCTAACAAAGAAAGAGAGAGAGAGAAACTTGATAACTTGTATTAGGAATGAAAAAGGAGTGACCACTACTGATCACTACTCTGACCGAGAGTCAAAGGGTAATCAGAAACTACTTTGAGAAACTCTACGCCACTAAAAATGAGAACCTGGAAGAAATGGATAAATTCTTGGACTTTTATAATCTTCCACAGTTGAAGGAAGAGAATATAGCATATCTAAACACCCCCATCACCATTGATGAAATTAAAACGGTAATCAAATGTCTGCCCAAAAACAAAAGCCCAGGCCCAGATGGATTCACTAATGAATTCTTTCAAACTTTCCAAGAGAAACTACTACCAATCCTGGCAAGATTCTTTCATGAAATTGAACAAACTGAAACACTTCCAAATAGCTTTTATGAAGCTAACATCACCATGATACCTAAACCAGACAGAGATGCTACAAAAAAAGAAAATTACAAACCAATTTCGCTGATGAACACAGATGCAAAGATCCTCAACAAAATCCTGGCAAATAGGATTCAATGCCTCATTAAGAAGATCATCCACTATGATCAAGTAGGTTTCATCCCAGGAATAAAAAGGATGGTTTAACATCCATAAATCTATCAACATAATACACAACATCAACAACAAGAAAAATAAAAACCACACGATCATATCAATAGATGCAGAGAAAGCATTTGATAAGGTCCAACACCCATTCTTTTTTTTTTTTTTTGGTTTTTGGGCCACACCCTGTGAGGCTCAGGGGTTACTCCTGGCTATGCGCTCAGAAGTTGCTCCTGGCTTCTTGGGGGACCATATGGGACGCCGGGGGATCGAACCGCGGTCCGTCCTAGGTTAGCGCAGGCAAGGCAGGCACCTTACCTCCAGCGCCACCGCCCGGCCCCCCAACACCCATTCTTGATCAAAACTCTCAGCAAGATGGGAATGGAAGAAACCTTTCTCAATGTAGTTAAGGCCATCTACCACAAGCCAGTGGCAAATATTATCCTCAATGGAGAAAAACTAAGAGTCTTCCATCTAAATTCTGGCACAAGACAAGGCTGTCCTCTCTCACCACTCCTACTCAACATAGCACTGGAAGTACTTGCTATAGCGATTAGGCGAGAAAAAGATATCAAGGGAATCCAGATAGGAAAGGAAGAATTCAAGCTCTCACTGTTTGCAGATGACATGATACTCTACTTAGAAAACACTAAAGACTACCAAAAAGCTTCTAGAAACAATAGACTCATATAGCAAGGTGGCAGCCTACAAAATTAACACACAAAAATCAATGGCCTTTCTATACACCAATAGTAATAAGGAAGAAATGGACATTAAGAAAACAACCCCATTCACAATAGTGCCACACAAACTCAAATATCTTGGAATCAACCTGACTAAAAAAGTGAAGGACCTATACAAAGAAAACTATAAAACTCTGCTCCAAGAAATAAGAGAGGACATGCGGAAATGGAAACGCATACCATGCTCATGGATTGGCAGGATTAATATCATCAAAATGGCAATACTCCCCAAGGCATTATACAGATTTAATGCTATTCCTCTAAAGATACCCATGATTCTTCAAAGAAGTGGATCATGTATGTAATCAAGGTGTTCAAATAAAAAAATAATAATATTGCTTTAATAAAAAATAAATCAATAAAAACAAAAAAAGTATATATATATATATATATATATATATATATATATATATATATATATAATTTCTTTTTGGCTTTTGTGCCACATCTGACCCAAAACCCACACTAGGGTTACTCCTGGTTCTGCACTCAGAAACCTGCAGCCTTGGCGGACCATATGGGATGCTGGGAATCAAACTCAGGTCCGTCCCAGGTCAGCAGCATGCAAGGCAAAATGCTGTACTGCTATGCTATCACTCCAGCCCCCAATATATCATTACTAAAATAATATTTAGATATGAAATCCATTATTCTAACATACCAATTTTCCAACAACATAGTATTCCAAAATTGAAAAATCTCAAAATACCAACATTCCAGAATTCCAATATTTCAACATTTCAATATTCCACTATACCTATATTAAATCATTCTATTATTTTATACTATTATTCCATATTATCCCAAACTAGCAATATTCCATATGAGGGATGTATGTAAGGTGCTTGTGTGAGGTGAAGGTGTGTTATAAGTGTGTGTGTGTGTGTGTGTGAGGGGTTTATACACAACCATGTGTACATACACAGCCATGTGTGCCTTTGGGGCCCCTCTAAAGTATTTTTTTTTGTTTTGTTTTTTGTTTCACACCTGGCAGCATTTGGGGATTACTCCTGGCTCTATGCATGCGGTTGACCTAGGATGGACCACAGTTTGATCCCCAGCATCCCATATGGTCCCCCAAACCAGGAGCAATTTCTGAGCACATAGCCAGGAGTAACCCCTGGGCGTCACCGGGTATGGCCACCCCAAAAGAAAACAAAAAACAAAAAAACAAAGGAAAGACTACACCAAACCCTCATCCACCCTCCTTAAAAAAAAAAAGAAAATGTAGATTTCTCTGATATTTGCCTACTCCTCACCCTGAGACCTGTGCTTTTTCTCCTCTTTGCTTCTTTTCTTTCTTGTTTTTGAGCCGCATCTGCTGTGCTCAGCCCAGAGCTTCTACTTTTTCATTCAGAGATCACTCCTTGTGGGGCTCATGGAACCTTATATGTTTTGAGAATCTAATTCAGGACTGACCATGTGTGCAAGGCAAGAGCCCTGCTGGCTACCCTATCTCTCCAGCACCACCCCCTCATTTTTCTTTTAATAAAACATTTGCTTCACACACAAATAAATTGCCTCAACTTCATGCCCTTTCTATACTAAAGTATTTTCATAATAAATATTCTGGTGTCCCATCTTTAGATAAAAAATACTTAGGGGTAGGGCCAGAGAGATAGCATGGAGGTAAGGCGTTTACCTTGCATGCAGAAGGTCAGTGGTTCGAATCCTGGCATCCCATATGGTCCCCCGAGCCTTCCAGGAGCGATTTCTGAGCCTAGAGCCAGGAGGAACCCCTGAGTGCTGCCGGGTGTGACCCAAAAAAACAAAAAACAAAAAAACTTAGGGCACACGGTCATGCTCAAGGATGTACACGTGGATCTCTCCTGGCAGGGCTGAGGGGACTATTGTGGTGTTGGGGATTGAATCCAGGTTGGCTGTGTTCAAGGAAACTATCTCTCTGGCTCCAACCAAAGCATATTATCAGAAAAAATGTAATGCTGTTGAACTTGGGAAATGAGCCAAAAGTTTGAATGCATGTGGTGTATGTGGGGCTTCTGGGTTCAGTCCAGTTTGGGAGCTACTTCCAAACACAGAGTGACCCTGAGCACCAAGCAAATGTTTTGAGACCACACTTAGTGGTGCTCAGGATTTTATTCTAGATCTGCACACTGAATTATTCTTGGTGACCTTGGTGGATCATATAGATGCTGGGGATCAAACTAGGGTCAGCCATGTACAAGACAAGTGCCCTATCTCTGTGCTGTAGTTCAAGCCAAGCAAATGGTTTTAATCTGATTAAGAACCAAAACATAATGAAACTAAGATTAATCTTAAGACATATACTTCACAACACTATATAGTTTTCTCTGATGAATGGAATTATTTATAAAAAAAAACTAAAGAGTTATAACAGGAGGGACTAGAGAGATAGTACAGGAGGAAAGTGGCTGGCTCCAATGTGAATCCTGGGCACATGATTTCAGAGGTCACACTTTAGCACAGACCAAGAATAACTCCTGAGCAGCACTGGAGAGGCCTCACTCTCCCACCCCACAGTTATTTGAGAAGTGCATTCTGGGCCTGGAGCCACAGTGGGCAGGGCAATTGCCTTGAATGCAGCCAACTTGGGTTTGATCTGTGGCATCCCATATGATTGGTCCCTTGAGCACTTCCAGAAGTAATTCCTTAGCATTTCTGGTTGTGACCAAAATTAAATGAAATGCTTTCCAGGTCATTGAAATTACATTGAGTATAATTACATTGAGACACACACTTGCCTCACATGGTGCTAGTCCAGGTATGAATCTCCGGCATCTGATGTGGTCCCCTGCACACTGCCTGAATTGATCCCTGAGTATGTCCTGAGCACCACTGAGTGAGGCCCAAAATGGAAAAAGGAAAATAAGTGCTTTCCTCAGTAAATCATGAGCCTGAGTGTTTTATTTTTTATTTTAATTTTTATTTTTTTTGAGCCTAGGATGGTGCTCAAGAAATCTGGAACCCCTCTTGCTGGATCATGTGGTGTCCAGTATTGAAACAGGGTCAGCCATAGGCAAAACAAGTGCCAGATATCTCTATCCTGAGATCTATCTCTATCTCTAGCCTGAGCTTGATTAAAAACAAAACCAAAAAACATGCTTATTATTTGTGATTCATTTTTGGATGCCAGAGATAGAGCTTATGGTTGCAGAGATGTAAGGTGGGTGCTCCATCGCTGAGTTTATTTTCTGCACCAAGCCTGACTTATTGTTTTGCACCATACTTGCTAGCACTCAGATTCCATCTCAGTCCTTGGGGACCATGCAGTGCTGGGAATTGAACACTCAGGTCAAAGAAGCTGTCAGAACTTGGAGCTATCTCGATCCCTGAAGTCTAGATTTTCAAGTTTATTTTGATTCCTTTTGTTCATTGTGTTATTAATGTAGTATTGATGATGGCAAAAGCATGTCTGGCTAAGATGGTCAATATTTTGATCTGTGGTGCTCAGTGGTGGGGAGGTCACAAATCAAGTTGGGTTGCTTATATACTCAATTGCATGGTTTGTATTCTCTTAATTGCACTCATTACATGGTGCTGGGTCTAGTGTTCTTATTTGAGTTCATGCACACAAATTAGGATTACGTGTGCGCCAACACTGCAGTACTCACACATGCTTGTCAGGGGTCACTTCCTGGTCATGGAACTTGCACATGTTTTTGTAGTTATGTCACTTCCTAGACGCATCGTGCCCTCTAGTGGTGCTCACACACCTAGCCACAGTGTTTGCAACACTGGGCTCAAAACATTTTAAAAACATGCCAGAGTGATAATAATAAAGCAGGCACTTGCCTTAAATGCAACCAACCTGGACTTGGTTTCAGGCACCCCAGATCACCTTAGCACTGCCAGGAGTATCCCTTAGCACTGCTGAATGTAGCCCCAAAACATGCCTCCACAAATCAAAAACTAAAAACAACAGGGCTGGGGCCGTAGTGATAGTACAGTGGGTAGGGAACTTGCTATGCACACAACTGACCTAGTTTTGATCCCTGGCACCCTATATGATCCCCTAAGCTCTGCCTTGAGTGATCCCTGAGTGCAGATCCAAGAGAAGCCCTAATTACTTGCTGGTGTGATTCCCAAAATAAAAACAAGCATAAAGCAAACAATAGCAGGACTGACAGTATTGACTTATCCAAATGAAACACTATGGGTAAATATATAACCGTCAGCTTGCATGGCAGATGCTTGAAGTCTCTCTGCTATTCTACCAAGCCCTGAAATCTGTTTATAAAGATTTTAGGGAGGGGCTGGAGCAATAGCACAGCAGTAGGTGTTTGCCTTGCACATGGCTGACCCTGGACGAACCCGGGATCAATTTTCGGCATCCCATATTGTTCCCTGAACATGCCAGGAGTGATTTCTAAGCGCAGAGCCAGGAGTAACCTGAGTGCTTCCAGGTGTGACCTAAAAATAAAAACAAAAAAAGGAATGAGATAAAGATTTTAGGGACCGTCATGAACAATGCTCAAGGGACTAAGAGGCCACTTTTAGTTCCTTAGTCTGGAAGGGAGTCATAAAGTACCAGGAATTGATCATAAGGCTCACACATGCAAGGGATGTGGTCTACCACTTGAGCTCTATCCATGACCTCATGCTATTTTTAGAGACAGCATCTTTGGGTACTGTCTCTCCTGGAAGGCACCTATTAGAAGTTTGTTCAGACACAGGTCAGACAGGCATTTAGTCCTTGCTCAAACAGCGCTGAGGTATGGTTTGAAGACAAATGTAACTAGTTTCAAGTTTCAGAAACCTTGACTCATCTGGCCTGCTCCTACAGAGGCTCACACAACAACTGTGAACAGCTCTGCTGTTCTTGGCTTTTGGTCACCCTCACCTGCCCTGCTATGGCCCCTAGAATGCTGGCAATACCCTTCCCTAGAAGTCTGGCCTTGGCTGCTGTGGCAGTTGCCACGACCAGGTGACTGGACAAATGAATGGAGGCAGCTGGTTTCACCCTCCTTGCCTCAGATCGTTTCCTATCTGACAAGAACCTAGTCCTGCCTCTCTGGAAGTAACTTTTTTTAAATTTTGGGTCATACCCAGTGACACTCAGGGCTTACTCCTAGCTATACGCTCAGAAATTGCTCCTGGATTGGGGGACCATATGGGATGCTGTAAGATTGAACTGCAGTCCATCCTAGGTCAGATGTGTGCAAGGCGTGCATTGCCTTACCAATGTGCTGCCACTCTGGCCCTGAAAATAACTTTTTGGTGGAGGTGCTGATGTTAGCAGTTGCTGAGGGTGCCCAGAGGTGACCTGGGGATAGGACTGAGGTCCTGGTGAAGGCATCTCTGCCATTTTTTAGGACGGAAACCTATGGATGCAAGAATTCCCTACTTAAGCTTCATCCAGGAGCAGGATGAGGACCACACTGGGCAAGAGTGAGTGAGGAGGCAGTGGTCAGTATCCTGGAGAGGAAGGCTGAAGCCAAAATACCTTTTCATGACTCAGCTTTGGGGTCACACAATTCTTTTTTTCCAAAGAGGCTGTGGTGGCAAGAGTGGACATGGAGATATTTCAGAGTCTGGGGCCATATTAGCATTGTGGTTTATTGATGGGAAGAAAGGAAGGGTCTCTGCTCCTCATCTGAGCAATTTCTCAACCCTGCAGTCATTTTTGGTGGGATGAGGATCTGACATTCACTTGGAAATCTGATTCCCTTCCCACTACTTTTCTATTCTCTGAACAATGTCTTATTGTTCCTACAGCTCCAAGATAACCCAGCTAAAATCACATCATAGAGAAAGTCTGTGGTGTCCAATTAGTGGAGTTGCTCAGGGAATCATTCTTTCCTCTCTTCCCAAAGCACAAGGCATACCCTCTCCTCTAAGAAACAACCAAGTGAAGAGAACATAATTGTTTCTTCAAAAAAGGGGGCCGAAGAGATAGCATGGAGGTAGTGTTTGCCTTTCATGCAGGTCATTGTTTCAAATCCCGGCATCCCATATGGTCTCCTGTGCCTGCTAGGAGCGACTTCTGAGCATGGTACCCTGAGCACTGCCGGGTGTGACCCAAAAACAAAACAAAACAAAACAAAAGAAAAGAAAAGAAAAGAAAAGAAAAGAAAAGAAAAGAAAAGAAAAGAAAAGAAAAAAAAAAAGCAGTTTTAGGCTGGAGTGTGTAGTTCTGGACTCAGGCTAGACTCCAGAGTATGGAATGGAAAGGTCACTTGCTTTGAACATGGCCGAACAGTTTGATATCAAGCACCCCATTTGGTACACTCAGAATGAAATCAGCACAAATCAAGAAGCATTGCCAGGGATGCTGAAAATAAAACAAACATACAAATAAACACACAAGGTCCTACTTGCAAAAGACCTAAATTTCCCCTTGATTTCATCTTATATCAGAGGTTTCTCTTTCAGGTCCTGGGACTCAATCTATTATTAACTTAATCTGACTTTTATCAAATAGATTACTTTATCAGGGACTGATTTTCCATTTAGAATTGGGTAATATTCCGAGTTTTCTGTTCCTTTTATTCCCCTCTGCTTTCAAGTAGGAAGGAAATAACAGAGATCAGAATTGTATGGACAGTTTATTAGGCCATCCTCTCAGGTATGTTATGCAGTTAGTGGTGGCTGTTTGTTCATTGTGGATGCTGAGATGTTACTTACTGTTCATTAGTCACCTTCACTTTAAACTTGTGTGTCCTCTGGTGTGTGCTGAGACTAAACCTCCAAATAAAGCCTCGCCCACACTTACTACATACATGGGGCTTCTCCCTTGGTGTGTGGAGACATGACCTCTCACTGAAGCTTTGGCCACACTCCTCGCAAACATGGGACTTTAATCCTGTGTGCGGCCTCTGCTGTGTGATGAAATGTGACCTCTGACTATAAAGTCTTGCCCACACTCCCTACAAACATGGGGCTTCTTCCTTTGTGTGTCCTCTGGTGTGCGATGAGACTTGACTTCTGACTCGCCCACACTCCCTGCAAACATGGGGCTTCTCCCCTGTGTGTGTCTTATGGTGTCTGATGAGGGTTGACTTCCAAATGAAGCCTTGCCCACATTCCTGGCAAACACAGGGCTTCTCCCCAGTGTGTGTCTTCTGGTGTGTGATGAGATATGACTTCCGACTGAAGACTTGCCCACACTCTTTGCAAACATGAAGCATCTCTCCAGTGTGTCCCCTCTGGTGTGTGATGAGATATGACCTTCGACTGAAGCCTTGCCCACACTCCCTGCAAACATGGGGCTTCTCCCCTGTGTGTGTTCTCAGGTGTCTGATAAGATTTGATTTCTTCCTGAAGCCTCGGTCACACTCCCTGCAAACATGGGGCATCTCACCTGTGTGTGTTCTCTGGTGTGGGATGAGATTTGACCTCTGACTGAAACCTCGCCCACACTGCCTACAAACATAGGGCTTCTCACCTGTGTGTGTCCTCTGGTGTTTGATGAGATTTGACCTCCTACTGAAGCCTCGCCCACACTCCTTGCAAACATGAGGCTTCTCTCCTGTATGCGTCCTTTGGTGTCTGATGAGATTTGACCTCTGATTGAAACGGTGCCCACACTCACTGCAAACATGGGGCTTCTCCCCTGTGTGTGTCCGTTGGTGTGTGATAAGAACTGATATCTGAGCAAAGCCTTGTCCACACTCCCTGCAAACATGGGGCTTTTCCCCTGTGTGTGTCCTATGGTGTCTGATGAGAGTTGACTTCCAAATGAAGCCTCGCCCACAATCATTGCAAACATGAGGCTTCTCTCCTGTGTGTGTCCTTTGGTGTCTGATGAGATTTGACCTCTGATTAAAGCGGCGCCCACACTCACTGCAAACATGGGGCTTCTCCCCTGTGTGTATCCGCTGGTGTGTGATAAGAACTGATATCTGACCAAAGCCTCGTCCACACTCCCTGCAAACATGGGGTTTTTCCCCTGTGTGTGTCCTACGGTGTCTGATGAGAGTTGACTTCCAAATGAAGCCTCGCCCACAATCATTGCAAACATGAGGCTTCTCTCCTGTGTGTGTCCTTTGGTGTCTGATGAGATGTGACCTTTGACTGAAGCCTTGCCCACACTCCCTGAAATCATGGGGCTTCTCCCCTGTGTGTGTTCACAGGTGTCTGATAAGATTTGATTTCTTTCTGAAACCTCGGCCACACTCCCTGCAAACATGGGGCATCTCACCTGTGTGTGTTCTCTGGTGTGGGAGGAGGTTTGATTCTTCACTGAAGCCTTGCTCAAGCCTTACATACTTCTCTCTTAAAATTCTTGGCATTCCTATCTCTGCAACTACTCTGCCTGTGTCTTTTCTATTTTTTTTCTGGCTTGTATTAGTTTCTTCCTCCATTGCCAACTCATGTTTATTAGAGCTCCCTATAAGTCTGCTAGATGGGCTAGAAAAGGCTCTTGAAATTCTTTTATACCTTATTTTGTTAGCCCAACCTATGGAGCTTTTTTTGTGCTTTTGACTTTCAAGCTTGTCATTCCTTGGTTTGTTGTTAAATTTGTCATCATGTGTATCAGAATGTTGCTGCCATTGGTTTTGATCACCTGGACAGGAATTCTCTGATTGAGAGTACTTTCTTGCAGACGTTCCTGGGAAGATCCAAGAGGGATGACTATGTTTTATGTGATGACCAAGAAACTTCTGACTGGAGATGGCGAGAGAGCAGAAGGGACATGGATGGATTTCTGGCTTTGGTTCTGCTAAAAGAGAAAGTTTTGGTCAGAGATGTTGACAAGGCTGTTTAGACCATAGCTCTATGTCCTGCCAAAGTCTATTCTTCTAGATTTTCTTATTTTGTTGATAAAGCAAGATAAAACCTTCATGTTCCTAAATACTCTGGTAGTCTTTTTTTAATTTTTTTAATTTGAGGGCCACTTACTCCTGGCTCTGTGCTCTAGGAAGGCTTGGAGAAACTGTATGATGCCAAGGACTGAACCAAGTTGATGTATAAGAAGTAAACACCCTGTCCACTGTACATACACTACTACTTCTAACCTCAAACTTTTTGACATAGGTCTAAGTGACCTTTCCATATAGAGTGCTCTAAAGTCATATTACTGGGACCGGAGAGATAGCATGGAAGTAGTGACTTTGCTTTGCATGCAAAAGGATGGTGGTTCGAATCCCAGCATCCCATATGGTCCCTCGAGCCTGCCAGGAGTGATTTCTGAGTGTAGAGCCAGGAGTAACCCCTGAGCGCTGCTGGGTGTGACCCAAAAACAAAAACAAAACAAAACAAAACAAAAAAAGAAACCACATCACAGAGTAATATGACTTTATTTTTGTTTGTTTGGTTTTTCTGTTTGTTTTTTTGTTTGTTTTTGTTTTTGGGTCACACCAGGTGGTGCTCAGGGGTTACTCCTGGCTGTCTGCTCAGAATTAGCTCCTGGCAAGGCACAGGGGACCATATGGGACACCGGGATTCGAACCAACCACCTTTGGTCCTGGATCTGCTGCTTGCAAGGCAAAAGCCGCTGTGCTATCTCTCCAGGCCCTGTGATGTGGTTTCTAAAGGTATTTTCCTCTCCTAAGATGTAATGACACTTAATTTCATGAGGTTAAGGCATCCTTAGTGACTTCCAAAGAGGGTAAAGGTATTAAAGGTATTAATAGCACCTAGCTTGGAACTGTACCAGGATAGGCAGGATAGGCAGAGAGATCATGTATGAAAAAATTTAAATTTGGTTCTTGCCATCTAAAAAGGCTTATTTAGTACAATTTTATGTACTAAATATATTTTTATATTTGTTGCAAGTTTTATGGCGCATGCTTGGCCTGTGGCCAATCCCTTGGGATACCAAGCACAGCCAGGAGTGATCCCTGAGCACAAATCCAAGAGTAATCACGTATTATTAAAGGACACAGCCCAACCTCTCAAATATACCTGAAAGTCATATTTAGGGGAAGAATTATGATTCAAGAAGCAAGGCCCTCGTTTGATTCTTGAGCAATGTGTGGCCCTGTAAGCATTTCTGGGTGTGACCTAACCCTACCCACAATAAAAAAAAATGGGTAGAGGAGTAAACTCTATATACGGGTTAGACCCACAGTACTTCAGCATCACTGGAGCCAGCCATCAGCACTGCACCTAGAGTAGTCTCTGAAAACCAGTGAGAACATCCAGTGAGGACATAGATGCAGGGAGAAAGGAACTCTCATTCACTGATGGAGGGAATGCAGTCTAGTCTAGCCTTTCTGGAAAACAATATGGATATGCCTAAAAAAACTAGAAATTGAGCTTCCATAAATCCATCAATAGCACTCCTAGGGACAGACTCTAGAAATTTAAAATCACAGTGCAAAAATGCCCTCCAATTCCTATATTTATCACAGCACTATTTACAATACCCAGAATCTGGAAGTAACACAGGTGCCCCCAAACAGATGTGTGGCTAAAGAAACTGTCGTACACCTACAAAGTGAAATACTATGCAGCCACTGGAAAAATGAAGTTATGCAATTTGCTTATACATTGTTAGACATGGAGACTAGACACAGAATAAAAAGATGGTATGGTAATAATATCCAGAGACAATCAAGAGGTGTGGCAGAAGGACCAGCCCATGATATGAACTTTGCCACAGAGAGCAGTGAGTGAAGTTAGAGCAGTAACTGTATTGACAACTACCATGAAAAGGATAGTGAGAGAGAGAAAAGTACAATGCCTGTCCCAGAGACAGGCAGGGAAAGTGGTAGAGAAATGAGAAACATTGGTAGTGAGAAAGTTGGTGAAGGGCAGTATATAGTCTATGAGAGAAACCAAACTAAGAACATTTCTGTAGTAACCATGATCAAGAAATTATTAGGGCCCGGAGAGATAGCACAGCAGTGTTTGCCTTGCAAGCAGCCGATCCAGGACCAACGGTGGTTGGTTTGAATCCCGGTGTCCCATATGGTCCCCCGTGCCTGCCAGGAGTTATTTCTGAGCAGACAGCCAGAAGTAACCCCTGAGCACCGCCAGGTGTGGCCCAAAAACCAAAAAAAAAAAAAAAATTATTAAAAGAATAAATGGAATGAAACCTGAATAAAATCATTAAAAGAATAAATTGAATAAATGTGGCAACATGGGTAGAGTGAATACAGGTTGTTTTCAGGTACTAAAACAGCTGATAGAAAAGGTAAGATAGATTAGGAGGTTTGGGGTGAGGAGCATGGCAAAATCTACACTAGCTTTGTCCTGAGCTCACTCATTAATAGTTTAAAACTATAGACAAAAAGTTATTCTGAGTAGGCAAGAGAGAAAGCACAGCAAGGGCGGTGCTTGCTTTGCAAGTGGTTAACCAGAGTTCAATTCCCGGATCCCATAATGTTCCCGAGCCCATTAGGAGTGATTCCTTAACAGAGGTGTAGAAGTAATCCCAACTACCATCACTGAATGAACCTCAAAATAAAAGGAGAGGAAAGAAAAATCACTTTCTTGGGGATCTCAAAAATCACATAATGATCAAGGGCAAAGGCTGGAATAAAAGAAAAGGACAGAGGGGTCTGAGAAAGGGCACCTAGATATGAGGCTGTGCAGCCATGCTGAGACCACAGATAAAGTGAAGGCTGAGAATCTCAGGACCTGTTCTAAACACACAGAGACAGGGAACCAGAAAGAGAATAGGAGAATAAAACTCCTGATCATTCTGGGACTCAGCATCAAGGGCTGTGAACAGGACTGGGCTCTGTACCCCTTGATCCAGGAGCCCGATGCCCCATGCCCAGGGTCCACAACTCACAAGTGCCCATGATGAACCATACACAACTGAGGCCTTGAGTGCAGGGGGCATTTCTCATATGTACCTGATAATATGACTCTCTGCAGCCTCTCCAGGGTTCCTCCTTCCAACCAGGAGATCAATGCAGGCTTCACCCGGCAATGCCCTGCAGCAGAAGGACAAATCTTGGGTTAGAAGGGATGAGGACAGTAGCCCATATATGAATCTGGGTCCCTAATGAAAGCAGTCAAATCACAGAACAGATGAACAGAATCTCTGTTATCCATATTTACTGATTATTGCACTGATGATGAAATGAAATGAAAGAATATAATTAAGCAGGGAGAAGGGGGAGCAATAGGACAGCACTGGCTTTACACATGGCTGACCTGCCTTTGATCTTGGCGCTCTCCATAGTTTCCTGAGTCCCTCAGTGAGAAAGCACTGAGTGAAGAGACAGGAGTAAACCAAAGCACCACAGAAGCCCAAAAGTATCTTATAAAAAAGAGGCTGGAGTGATAGTACAGTAGTTAGGACACATGCCATGATCAGAGTTGATAATAATTAGATTCCCAGAACCATGTAGGATCCACCAACCCCTGCCAGAAGTGATTCCTGGGTACAGATCTGGGCATAGGCCCTTGAACTACCTGTATAGTCAACAATTATTTTATTGTTTGGGCAGGGACAGGATGCAACAGTTTGGGGAACATGCTTGCATGCAGAAATATCAGATTTGAGTCCCACCTAAAATGATGTCGAGGAAGCATTGGGGAGACCTCTGTATTTTCTACCAGGTGGCCTTTTAAAATTATGAAAACACTTAAGACACTCTCATGAAAAATTAAAACAATAGTAGAGAGGGGAGTACATGACTACAAACAAGGCCAACCAGGTTTGACCATTAGTACTCCAAATGATCCCTAAACTCAGGTCCAGAATAAGTTTGAGCACACCCAGGTGTGGATAAGATCCCTGGTTCATGAAATTACATCACTTTCAGCCACAGCCCACAGTGATCAGGACTGGCTCCTGGCTCTGTTCAGGAAGAACAACTGACAGGCTTATGGGAGCATATGCAGATCTAGGGATCAAACCCAGTTTGACCCAGATTTGGCAAACACCTGACAAAATTATGATCTCTTTTGTTGCTGAAATGACATTTAAAAACACAATGTTGGACTCATCTAAGAAATAAAGTCAGGGGCTAGGGAGTCAGAAAAATGGGGAGGGGCTTGACCTTGGGGCTCTGAAGAATCATGTCCCTTGCTGAACCAGATTTCTGTCTGATCCAGGCACATCCCCATCAATTCAGGATGTAGTCCACAACAGTGGCCCCAGGGCAGCTCTTACCTACTGCCTGCAGGTGCTGGTAGGTCTCCAGCATCACATCTCTGTAGAGCTTCCTCTGAGAGGTGTCCAGGCATGGCCACTCCTCAGAGGAGAAGGTCACGGCTATATCAGGGAAGGTCACTGAGTCCTAAGCACACAAAAGAAGGCATCAGAGACAGGCTCATCCTAGTCCATGGGAGAGGACAGGACCTGTCTGTCAGGGTCCTAGAAGGTCTCGGGACTCTCTCCTATGCCCTCGGGAAGAAACAGTCTCCATGTCCTTCTCTCCATGGGTACTCAGAAGGGAAGGTCCCCCAGACATCATGCTAGAAAGCCAGATCATCCAACATGATGTGCGGACACTATTCTAAAAGGTTCCTGGATGTGCCGCTTCGCACAGACAACCCCAGTGCCAATCCCTGCACTAGATTTACTAAGCAATGGTGGATCAAACACCTGTGTACAGACAGAAGAAGCCGAAAAAGCAAGTCTGGATGTGGACAAAAGGCTAAATACATACTAACCCCTCCAGCCCCAGGGAGCCCATCTCTGCCCAGGATACAAGGACCGATAACGAAAATTCAGGTCAAGTGAGTGAATCAAACTTGTGCTTGGTGTTATCAGCACTCATGGTTCACTCTCCCAAAAATCTTTCTTGGTATAGGAAAAAAATGACCCAACTCCTAGCAATTATAGCTTCCAGAAAAACCCTTTACTCCTTTTTCACAATTAGAACCAAAAGCCATGGGTCTGTATACAAGAAGGGTTTGGAAGTACAACTGGTTTTCTGAGGAATAATTTGGTTGCAGGGAGGAATTGAAATTCTCTATGGAGTGAAGGACAAAACTGCTGAGCTGCAGGTCCTGGGATCTGAGTAACAGTGCTAGGGAGGATGAAGACAGGGTCAACATGTGTTCAATCCCTGATACCAGCTAGTGTTTCCTGAAGCAAACCGTCTGTATAGAGTCAATAAAAAGCCCTGAGCATCGACAATGTGGCACAAAATTCAATACAAAACAAGCAGACACAGCATAAAGCAAGCAAAACAAAATAAAACCACAGGAAAATACACATTCAGTAAAAGATCTAGCTGAGTTCTTTGCAGTAAGGCAGAAAATTTTTCACCCAGAGCCCAGAATTAGGGGTCCTAGGAGAGTGTGCCAGACTTGCATGGAGGGTCCTGAAAGTATAGGAAGGAGAATTGGGTGCAGGCATCACCTGGCATCTGGGAGAAGCAGCAAAATACAAAAGAAGAACAGTGTGCTGCAGCAACAAGACAATTTGGTGGGAGCTTTTATTGGATGGGGTTTGACAGGCTGAATTCCCGACACCCCAGATGGTCCCGCCAGCCCCAGAAGGTATAATTCCAGAGTACAGAGCCAGGAGAATCTCCTTTCAATTTTGATGCCATAAAATCAGTCAAGAGTCTTTTCCCCAAGTGAGGCAACAATGATGCTTCATAGCAGAAATCCTGGGATCAAGGTCTCCTTCCTCATCAGCATCTGGATCCATATTATCAGGAGCACAACCCTGGAACCTGGCATCCAATAGGGTTTTAGACCTGCCAAATATGACCCAAGAACAGTGAGTCCATAGGAAGGTCTGAGCACTGCCTGGTGAGGCCACCAAAACAAACACAAGATCACAAATATGGACAAAAATGGCCTCAAACTGCAGAAAGCGGAGACCCTGACACAAGTGCCAGGAGCCACACCAGATTCCTTCCTAAAACATTTCTGGGCCCCCAGGCCCTAGAGGGCTTTGCACTCCTGTCCTCCTACCCTGTCCTCTTGTGGGTCCTTACCTGAGGACTGGATGTCAGAAGGATGTGCGACCCCATCTTCTCCAGCTTGGATTATTCCTGAAGAGCAGCAGCAGCAAGGCCCATTGCAGAAATTCTTGGAGAAAAAAAAAGTCAGAGCCGTGAGAAACAAGGATGAGCATAATCCCTGCGCAGCTGCTTCCTGCTGGGTTGTTTGATCCTAAATCGAAACGCACATCTGCACCAGGCATCCAGCAACTGCTCCTTTGTGAGGGCACGTGTAGAAAGCGCCCAAAGAGTGTGTGGTTCAGCAAAGTTATCTTAATATGCACAGTGCTCACTAAGGACCACGATGTGACTTGTGTTTGTACTTTGAGTATCTAGACTAAAATCGACTTCGTACAATCAATTGATCTTTGGGGAGAGGGCAATAGTACAGAGGGGAGGGCATTTGCCTGCAAGCACTTGGGGATGGACCAATGTGCTTCTGAGCCCCGCTAGGTGTGGCCCAACACTCCCTTGCAAAAATAACTATTTTTGTTAAAAAAACAAAAAAAAACTACTTCCCAAATAAGTCCTAACCCACCCCAAAGCAGGTCCTCACCAGGTCTCGGAGCTCGGGAGCAGCCAGGGGAGAGGCACAGACCAGCAGCCTCTCTCCGAGGCGCCCTCGCCGCTCACCTGGCCGAGATCCAGCAGCTCCGGGACGATCAGAGCGGTCCCTCAACGGCAGGCGGAGAGAAAGGCGTCCCTTCGACGCCCCTTCGCCCGGGGGAGGCCCCGGGATTGTGGGTCTGGGCAGCTATAGCGGCTTAGAGTCCATTCTCGCTAGAGATCGGGTAATGGGAAGAATGGCGCTTTGCGTGTCCTGTCGTCAAACAACTTCCGGCCGGAGTCTTAAAGGGCCAGACTTCAGCTGTTGACCTGCTATTCCTTGGCCTGGAAGGTGATCCCCCCACCCCGTCAATTGCTGTGGTGTTGCTTGTGTGTACTATTAGCAACTTAATCTTAAATTATGTCTGCAAAAAGTGTTCTAGTATTGGGGCAGAAGTGATATCACCGCGGTAGGGCGTTTGCCTTGCACGCTGCTGACCCAGGACAGATGGCGGTCCATCCTTGGCATCCCATATGGTCCCCCAAGCCAGGAGTGATCTCTGTGCGCATAGCCAGGAGTAATCCCTGAGAGTCACCGGGTGTGGCTCCAAAACCAAAAAAAGTGTTCTAATGTCTTTGTCCACAGTAGTTTATGGAAAAGGAACTTGGATGCTATAGACTCTTATTACAGTGCTCATTATAAGAATGTTTTAGCAAACTTATTTTCAAACTGTTTATATATCTGCAGATATGTTCTTGTGATTTTGCTTAAGGAAGTATATGAAAAGAAACTCCAGAGTTTGTATTATGGTGCTCAGTCTAAGAATGTTTAAGAATTTTAAAATTAAGTGTATTTGCAAAATGGTTCTAATATTTATGTTTAGAGAAGTCTATGAAAAACTTGTGTTATATGTATAAGATATGGAAAAAAGCTTATTTTTTTGAGAATGATATGTACAATTTAAACTTTGACGCTATTATAGCCAACTTTTACTATGACATGCAAAATAACAACTACTTTTGTAAGTTCTGATCTGGGGTTCCTGCCTCTGATGGTGAAAAGTTGAACAAAACTTTTGTAACTTTTTCTTTTTCTTTTGTTTTGTTTTAAACAGAAAGCGTAAGTTGAAGCCCCAGCAATCAATCTGAAACAAAGATGTTCCCCCAACTTCCTCCTATCTTAAACCTCTTCCGTTGATACGTAAAAAGCCCACTAAATACCGTATTTGCTGGCGTATAAGATGACTGGGCATATAAAATGACCCCCTAATTTTGCAGTTCAAACATAGGTTTAGGCCTATATTCGCTGTATCAGACAGAACGTTCCTGTGCTGCATGTGCTGCATGTATTCCTGTGCTCATGTACCACAGTGAGCCAATCACAACAAGCAAAGGTTCAAAGGTTATACTGTAACAGACTTCCTTTGACTCTGGCCAATCTGAGCAGGCTTTTTACAGTGTAGATTCGGGTACAGAACATTGTCTAATTTGCATGCATAAAAAGCCTGCTTGGATTGGCTGAGTTAGAGAGGCAGTCCGAGCAGCCTTGCAGTGATTGGTGCAGGATCGAGTTGGAAAATTCGTTTCCTGGCAATATTCAGACAATTTTCGTTTAGCGGCAAATTGAAACATTTTTTGGGATATACTCGGCGTATAAGACGACCCCAATTTTCAGTTGACTTTTTTTTTGTTTCAAAAGTCGTCTTATACGCTGGAAAATACAGTAGGTACTTTTGTGCCAAAACCAGTCATGAGGAACAATCTACGGTGAAGAAAAGTGGTTAAAAAAAAAAAGTGACCTCTGAGAATGCACCAAAAACAGCAGTGTTTGTGCCTTCTTCTCTAAGGAGAACTCACAGTCCACTGACCTGAGTCACTTTGACAGCAGGAGACATTCATCCAGGATGAGCCATTGGAGAGGACAATGAGCAGCTTGAACACCAATTGTGCTGCCCAAGCCCTCATGCTTCATGTAGTGGGCAGTATACAGCAAGCTCAGCTGAATATAGGTGTGAGGGTGGGATTTTTGTACTGCATTTTTGTGTTCCTAGGGTATATCCCAGAGTGGTATAGCTGGATCATATGGGAGCTAAATTTTCAGTTTTTTGAGGAATCTCCATATTGTTTTCCATAAAGGTTGAACTAGACGGCATTTCCACCAGCAGTGAATGAGAGTTCCTTTCTTCCCAAATCCCAGCCAGCACTTATTGTTCTTGTTCTTTGTCATGTGTGCCAGTCTCTGTGGCTTGAGATGATACCTCATTGTTGTTTTGATTTGCATCTCCCTGATAATTAGTGATGTGGAACATCATGTGCCTTTTGGCCATTTGTATTTCTTCTTTGGGAAATTGTTCATTTCTTCTCCCCATTTTTTTGATGGGGTTAGATGTTTTTTTCTTGTTAAGTTCTGTCACTAACTTGTATATCTTAGATATTATCCCCTTATCTGATGGGTATTGGGTGAATAGTTTCTCCCATTCTGTGGGTGGATTTTGTATTCTAGGCACTATTTTCTTTCAGGTGCAAAAGCTTCTTAGCTTAATATAGTTCCATCTGTTTATCTCTGTTTCCACTTGTATGGAGAGTACTGTTTCTGCCTTGAAGATGCTCTTAGTCTCAATGTCATGAAGTGTTTTACCTACGTGCTGTTCAATATACCTATGGTTTTGGGTCTGATATCCAGGTCTTTGATCCATTTGGATTTAACCTTTGTGCATGGTGTCAGATGGAAGTATGAGTTTGCTTTTTTGCAAGTGGCTGACCAGTTGCTCCAACACTACCTGTTGAAGAGGCTTTCCTTGCTCCACTTTGCATTTCTTGCCCCTTTATCAAATATTAATTGAATGTATATCTGGGGCACATTCTCTGAATTCTCAAGTCTATTCCACTGATTTGATGGTCTGTCTTTATTCCAGTACCATGCTGTTTTTAATGACTACAGCTTTGTAATACAATTTAAAGTTGAATTTTGATCAAGAAGATCATTTACTATGATCAGTAGGTTTCATTCTAGGAATGCAAGGATGGTTTAACATTCGTAAATCCATCAACATACACAACATCAACAACAAGAAGAATAAAAATCACATGATCATATCAATAGATGCAGAGAAAGCATTTGATAAGGTCCAACACCCATTCTTGATCAAAACTCTTAGCAAGATGGGAATGAAAGGAACCTTTCTAAATCTAGTCAAGGCCATCAACCACAAGCCAATGGCAAATATTATACTCAAGGGATAGAAACTAAAAGCCTTCCCTCTAAATTCTGGTACAAGACAAGGTTGCCCCCTCTCACCACTCCTATTCAACATAGTACTGGAAGTATTTGCTATAGCGATTAGACAAGAAAAAGATATCAAGGGCATCCAGATAGGAAAGGAAGAATTCAAGCTCTCACTGTTCGCAAATGACATGCTACTATACTTAGAAAACCCTAAAGACTACCAAAAAGCTTTTAGAAACAATAGATGCATATAGCAGTGTAGCAAGCTATAAAATTAACACACAGAAATCAATGGCCTTTTTATACACCAATAATGATAGGGAAGAAATGGACATTAAGAAAACAACCCCATTCACATTAGTGTCACACAAACTCAAATACCTTGGAGTCAACTTGACTAAAGATGTGAAGGACCTATACAAAGAAAACTATAAAACTTTGCTACAAGAAATAAGAGAAGACTCACGGAAATGGAAATTCATACCCTGCTCTTGGATTGGCAGGATTAACATAATTAAAATGGCAATACTCCCCAAAGCATTGTACAATTTAATGCAATCCCTCTAAAGATACTCATGACATTCTTCAAAGAAGTGGATCAAACACTTCTGAAATTCCTTTGGAACAATAAACGCCCACAAATAGCTAAAGCAATACTTGGTAAAAAGGAATATGAGAGGCATTACTTTCTTCAACTTTAAACTGTATTGTAGAGCAATAGTTATCAAAACAGCATGGTATTAGAATAAAGACAGACACTCAGATCAGTGGAATAGGCTTGAGTACTCAAAGAATGTTCCCCAGACATATCGTCACCTAATTTTTGATAAAGGAGCAAGAAATCCTAAATGGAAGAGTGAGAGCCTCTTCAATAAGTGGCGTTGGCACAACTGGTTAGCTACTTGCAAAAAAGTGAACTTAGACCCCCAGCTAACACCATGTAGAAAGGTAAAATCCAAATGGATTAAAGACCTAGATACTAGACCTGAAACCATAAATTATATAGAACAACATGTAGGTAAAACATTCCATGACATTGAGACTAAAAGGGTCTTTAAGGAGGAAACAGCACTCTCCAAACAAGTGAAACAAGAAATAAACAGATGAGACTTTATTAAGCTGAGAAGTTTCTGCACCTCAAAGGAAATAGTGCCCAGAATACAAAAGCCACCTACTGAGTGGGAAAAACTATTCACCCAATACCCATCAGATAAGGGGCTAATCTCCAAAATATACAAGGCACTGACAGAACTTTACAAGAAAAAAAACATCTAACCCCATCAAAAATGAGGAGAAGAAATGAACAGACACTGACAAAAAAGAAATACAAATAGCTAAAAGGCACATGAAAAATGCTCCACATCACTAATCATCAGGTAGAAGCAAATCAAAACAACTATGAGGTACCATCTCACACCACAGATCACAAAGAATGAGAAGCAAATCAAAACAACTATGAGGTACCATCTCACACCATACATCACAAAGAATGAGCACAAGCAGTGTTGGCAGGGATGTGGAGAGAAAGGAACTCTTATTATTATTTTTTTGCATCAATCAACCTTTAATGTCCAAAAGAGGCATGGATGCAGAGCATAGGAGATGTGGAGGGGTATCAGCCCCTGCTCCAGAAATGAAGGATAGGTGAACACAAATCAGACATTTCTAACTAGCCACACAAGTCTGGGAGGGTAAGGAGAAACAAAGACTTATACATTCATTAAAAGAAAAAATCAAGGGGCCGGGTGGTGGCGCTGGAGGTAAGGTGCCTGCCTTGCCTGCGCTAGCCTAGGACGTATCGCGGTTCGATCCCCCGGCATCCCATATGGTCCCCCAAGAAGCCAGGAGCAACTTCTGAGCGCATAGCCAGGAGTAACCCCTGAGCGTCACAGGGTGTGGCCCAAAAACAAAAAAACAAAAACAAAAAAAAATCAAACAACCAATCCTATACCCAAAGTGTTTGATATAGGGGACTCATTCACAATCCCAATCACCACCCTCCCCAAAGAGAAAACTCAGTCTTTCTTCTGCCTCCCCACTAACCCCAAAGATGGAAGGAAAATAAATGAGCTGGATCCCAAACCCACCCCTCCCAATGTCAACCCTACACACGAAGAAATTTGAAAATGATGTCTAAGAGTCTAAGAATCAGCAGATCACCAGAAATGACTAGCCTCCCATCCCCATTTGATAAACAGACAAAATTTCCCTAGTACTCTCCCTCGAATCTCTCCCCACTAGTGGTCCTATTCCAATTTCTGATACCTGACCTCATTGCTCCAGGACTGACCTCCTAACAAAGCTCCTCATAACATACTGGTGGAAGTGCCGTCTAGTCCAACCTTTATGGAAAGCGATATGGAGATTCCTCCAAAAGCTGGAAGTTGAGTTCCCATACGATCCAGCTATACCACTCCTACGGATATATCTGAGGAACACAAAAATACAATACAAAAATCCCTTCCTCACACATCTATCCATTGCAGTGCTGCTTACAATAGCCAGACTCTGGAAACAGCCTAGATGCCCCTCAATAGATGAATGGCTAAAGAAACTGTGGTACATATATACAATGGAATATTATGCAGCAGTCAGAAGAGATGAAGTCATTAAATTTTCCAATACATGGATGTACATGGAATCTATTATGCTGAGTGAAATAAGTCAGAGGGAGAGAGATAGACACAGAATGGTCTCACTCATCTATGGATTTTGAGAAAAATTAAAGACATTTGTGTAATGATTCTCAGAGACAAAAGAGAGGAGGGCTGAAAGGTCCAGCTCATGACATAAAGCTCACCACAGAGAGTGATGGGTGCAGTCACAGAAATAATTACACTGAGAACAATTATAACAAAATGTGACTGAATGAGGGAAGTAGAAAACCTATCTAGAATACAGGCTGGTGTGGGGTGGGGAGGAGGGACACTTGGGACATAGGTGATGGAAATGTTGCACTGGTGACTTTTTTTTTTTTAAGTTTGGGAAAGTGATGCCTCCCCTACTCCTTTTCCCAAGGGTTGTTCTTGGCTACAGAAACCTGACACCAACAACAGTGATTGTGTGAAAAATTAAAGTGTATTGGCACTACAGACAATGACTTGGGTTGGACAACCTAATATGCCTGGAGCCTGATTGTTTGTGTCTTCATTGTCATTTGTTTCTAGAAATGTTTTGATTTCCTTTTTGAGTTCACCTCTGACCCAGTGTTCTATTTAATTTCCAGGCATTAAAGTTTTTCTTCTGTGATCCTTTTTAGTTCACTTCTAATTTTAGTGCCTTGTGACCTGAGAAGGTAATCTGTACAATTTCTATCCTCTTGATATTATGGAGATATGTTTTATGGGTCAGCATATGGTTTATCCTGGAAAATGATGCATGTGCATTGGAGAAGAATGTTTATATAGTTTTCTAGGGATAGAGTGCCATATATATGTTTGTGTGTTTATATGTATATATATACATACATACACATACACAAATACACTAGTTCATGTACTTCCATTTCTCTTTTCAGAGCTAGTATATTCTTGCTGGGTTTCAACCTGGTTAATCTATCAAGGGGTGACAGGGTAATGTTGAGGTCTTCCACTATTATTGTGTTGCTATTGATGTCTTCTTTCACATTTATCAACAATTGTATTAAATATTTTGGTGGTCTCTCATTGGGTGCGTATATGTTCAGGAGAGTGATTTCTTCCTGTTACACATATTCTTTGATTAGTGTTAAATGAACATCTTTGTTCCTGAGAAATGTTCTGAGTCTAAAGTTTGTGTCATCTGATATTACTATGGATACTCCAGCTTTTTAAAGGGATTTGGTTGTTTGGATGATTTTCCTCCAGCATTTTATTTTGAGACTATGTTTTTCTGACTATTTAGATGTGTTTCTTGTAGGCAACAGAATGTTGGCTTCAGTTTTTTAATCTATTTTGACACTCTGTGTCTCTTTTTTATTGATTTTTTATATATAAAATCTTTATTTAAGCAACATGATTACAAACATGTTTGTAGTTGGGTTTCAGTCATAAACAGAACACCCCTCTTCACCAGTGCAACATTCCCATCACCAATGTCCCCCTCCCTCCTTTCCAATCCCTGCCTGTATTTGAGACAGACATTCTTTTTTGTTTGTTTGTTTGTTTGTTTTTTTGGGTCACACCTGGCAGTGCTAAGGAGTTACTCTTGGCTCTATGCTCAGAAATTGTCCCTGGCAGGCACAGGGGACCATATGGGATGCCGGGATTTGAACCACCGTCCTTCTGAATGAAAGGCAAACACCTTACCTCCATGTTATCTCTCCGGTCCCTGAGACCTACATTCTACTTTGCTCACTCATTAAGATTGTCATGATAATTGTTAGTGTAGTTATTTCCCTAACTGCACTCAGTACTTTTTGTGGTGAGCTCCAGATTGTGAGCCAATCCTTCCAGCCCTCCTTTTATTTTTCTTAAAACTCATAGATGAGTGAGACTATTCTGTGTCTATCTCTCTTCCTCTGACGTATTTCACTTAGCATAATAGATTCCATGTACATCCATGTATAGGAAAATTTCAACTTCATCTCTCCTGACAGCTGCATAATATTCCAATGTGTATATGTACTATAGTTTCTTTTTTTTATTTAAACACCTTGATTACATACATGATTGTGTTAGGGTTTCAGTCATGTAAAGAACACCACCCATCATCAATGCAACATTCCCATCACCAATGACCCAAATCTCCCTCCTCCCCACCCGACCCCCACCTGTACTCTAAACAGGCTCTCCATTTCCCTCATACATTCTCATTATTAGGACAGTTCAAAATGTACTTATTACTCTAAGTAAACTCATCCCTGTTTGTGGTGAGCTTCATGAGGTGAGCTGAACTTCCAGCTCTTTTCTCTTTTGTGTCTGAAAATTATTATTGCAAGAATGTCTTTCATTTTTCTTAAAACCCATAGATGAGTGAGACCATTCTGCGTTTCTCTCTCTCTCTTTCTCTGACTTATTTCACTCAGCATAATAGATTCCGTGTACATCCATGTATAGGAAAATTTCATGACTTCATCTCTCCTGACAGCTGCATAATATTCCATTGTGTATATGAACCACAGTTTCTTTAGCCATTCATCTGTTGAAGGGCATCTTGGTTGTTCCAGAGTCTTGCTATGGTAAATAGTGCTGCAATGAATATAGGTGTAAGGAAGGGGTTTTTGTATTGTATTTATGTGTTCCTAGGGTATATGCCTAGGAGTGGTATAGCTGGATCGTATGGGAGCTCGATTTCCAGTTTTTGGAGGACTCTCCATATCACTTTCTATAAAGGTTGAACTAGACGGCATTCCCACCAGCAGTGGATAAGAGTTCCTTTCTCTCCACATCCCCGCCAACACTGTTTATTATCATTCTTTGCGATGTGTGCCATTCTCTGTGGTGTGAGGTGGTATCTCATCGTTGTTTTGATTTGCATCTCCCTGATGATTAGTGATGTGGAGCATTTTTTCATGTGTCTTTTGGCCTTTTTTATTTCTTCTTTGTCAAAGTGTCTGTTAATTTCTTCTCCCCATTTTTTGATGGGATTAGATGTTTTTTTTTTTCTTGTAAAGTTCTGTCAGTGCCTTGTATATTTTGGAGATTAGCCCCATATCTGATGGGTATTGGGTGAATAGTTTCTCCCACTCAGTGGGTGGCTCTTGTATCCTGGGCACTATTTCCTTTGAGGTGCAGAAGCTTCTTAGCTTAATATATTCCCATATGTTAATCTCTGCTTTCACTTGTTTGGAGAGTGCAGTTTCCTCCTTGAAGATGATTGTAGTCTCAATGTCCTGCAGTGTTTTGCCTATGTGTTGTTCTATATATCTTATGGTTTTGGGTCTGATATCGAGGTCTTTAATCCATTTGGATTTTACCTTCGTACATGATGTTAGCTAGGGGTCTAAGTTCAATTTTTTGCAAGTGGCTATCCAGTTATGCCAACACCATTGTTAAAGAGGCTTTCCCTGCTCCATTTAGGATTTCCTGCTCCTTTATCAAAAATTAGGTGATTGTATGTCTGGGGAACATTTTCTGAGTATTCAAGCCTATTCCACTGATCTGAGGGCCTGTCCTTATTCCAATACCATGCTGTTTTGATGATTATTGCTTTGTAGTAAAGTTTAAAGTTGGGGAAAGTAATTTAAACTTATTTGAAGAATGTCATGGGTATATTTAGAGGGATAGCATTAAATCTGTATAATGCCTTGGTGAGTTTTGCCATTTTGATGATATTAATCCTGCCAATCCATGAGCAGGCTATGCGTTTCCATTTTCGCATGTCCTCTCTTATTTCTTGGAGCAGAGATTTATAGTTTTCTTTGTATAGGTCCTTCACATTTTTAGTCAAGTTGATTCCAAAATATTTGAGTTTGTGTGGCACTATTGTGAATGGGGTTGTTTTCTTAATGTCCATTTCTTCCTTATTACTATTGGTGTATAGAAAGGCCATTGATTTTTGTGTGTTAATTTTGTAGCCTGCCACATTGCTAATTGCTGTAGCAAGTAATCCCAGTGCTATGTTTAATAGGAGTGGTGAGAGAGGACAGCCTTGTCTTGTGCCAGAATTTAAAGGGAAGGCTTTTAGTTTTTCTCCATTGAGGGTAATATTTGCCACTGGCTTGTGGTAGATGGCCTTAACTATATTGAGAAAGGTTCCTTCCATTCCCTTCTTGCTGAGAGTTTTGATCAAGAATGCGTGTTGGACCTTATCAAATGCTTTCTCTGCATCTATTGATATGATCATGTGTTTTTTTATTTTTCTTATTGTTGATGTTGTGTATGATGTTGATAGATTTATGGACCATCCTTGCATTCCTGGGATGAAGCCTACTTGATCATAGTGGATGTTCTTCTTTTTTTTTTTTTTTTTTTTTTAATTTTTTTTTATTTAAACACCTTGATTACATACATGATTGTGTTTGGGTTTCAGTCATAAAAGGAACACCACCCATCACCAGTGCAACATTCCCATCACCCAAGTCCCAAATCACCCTCCTCCCCACCCAACCCCTGCCTGTACCCTAAACAGGCTCTACATTTCCCTCATACATTCTCAATATTAGGACAGTTCAAAATGTAGTTATTTCTCTAACTAAACTCATCACTCTTTGTGGTGAGCTTCCTGAGGTGAGCTGGAACTTCCAGCTCTTTTCTCTTTTGTGTCTGAAAATTATTATTACAAGGGTGTCTTTCATTTTTCTTAAAACCCATAGATGAGTGAGACCATTCTGCGTTTTTCTCTCTCTCTCTGACTTATTTCACTCAGCATAATAGATTCCATGTACATCCATGTATAGGAAAATTTCATGACTTCATCTCTCCTGACAGCTGCATAATATTCCATTGTGTATATGTACCACAGTTTCTTTAGCCATTCATCTGTTGAAGGGCATCTTGGTTGTTTCCAGAGTCTTGCTATGGTAAATAGAGCTGCAATGAATATAGGTGTAAGGAAGGGGTTTTTGTATTGTATTTTTGTGTTCCTAGGGTATATTCCTAGGAGTGGTATAGCTGGATCGTATGGGAGCTCGATTTCCAGTTTTTGGAGGAATCTCCATATCGCTTTCCATAAAGGTTGAACTAGACAGCATTCCCACCAGCAGTGGATAAGAGTTCCTTTCTCTCCACATCCCCGCCAACACTGTTTATTCTCATTCTTTGTGATGTGTGCCATTCTCTGGGGTGTGAGGTGGTATCTCATCATTGTTTTGATTTGCATCTCCCTGATGATTAGTGATGTGGAACATTTTTTCATGTGTCTTTTGGCCATGCGTATTTCTTCTTTGTCAAAGTGTCTGTTCATTTCTTCTCCCCATTTTTTGATGGGGTTAGATGTTTTTTTCTTGTAAAGTTCTGTCAGTGCCTTGTATATTTTGGAGATTAGCCCCTTATCTGATGGGTATTGGGTGAATAGTTTCTCCCACTCAGTGGGTGGCTCTTGTATCTTGGGCACTATTTCCTTTGAGGTGCAGAAGCTTCTCAGCTTAATATATTCCCATCTGTTAATCTCTGCTTTCACTTGCTTGGAGAGTGCAGTTTCCTCCTTGAAGATGCCTGTAATGTCCTGTAGTGTTTTGCCTATGTGCTGTTCTATATATCTTATGGTTTTGGGGCTGATATCGAGGTCTTTAATCCATTTGGATATTACCTTTGTACATGATGTTAGCTGGGGGTCTAAGTTTAATTTTTTGCAAGTGGCTATCCAATTGTGCCAACACCACTTGTTGAAGAGGCTTTCCCTGCTCCATTTAGGATTTCCTGCTCCTTTATCAAAAATTAGATGGTTGTATCTCTGGGGAACATTTTCTGAGTATTCAAGCCTATTCCACTGATCTGAGGACCTATCCTTATTCCAATACCATGCTGTTTTGATAACTGTTGCTTTGTAGTACAGTTTAAGGTTGGGAAAAGTAATTCCTCCCATATTCTTTTTCCCAATGATTGCTTTAGCTATTCGAGGGTGTTTATTGTTCCAAATGAATTTCAAAAGTGTCTGATCCACTTCTTTGAAGAATGTCATGGGTATCTTTAGAGGGATGGCATTAAATCTGTATAATGCCTTGGGGAGTATTGACATTTTGATGATGTTAATCCTGCCAATCCATGAGCAGGGTATGTGTTTCCATTTCCGTGTGTCCTCTCTTATTTCTTGGAGCAGAGTTTTATAGTTTTCTTTGTATAGGTCCTTCACATATTTAGTCAAGTTGATTCCAAGATATTTGAGTTTGTGTGGTACTATTGTGAATGGGGTTGTTTTCTTAATGTCCATTTCTTCTTTATTACTGTTGGTGTATAGAAAGGCCATTGATTTTTGTGTGTTAATTTTGTAGCCTGCCACCTTGCTATATGAGTCTATTGTTTCTAGAAGCTTTTTGATAGAGTCTTTAGGGTTTTCTAAGTAGAGTATCATGTCATCTGCAAACAGTGAGAGCTTGACTTCTTCCTTTCCTATCTGGATTCCCTTGATATCCTTTTCTTGCCTAATCGCTATAGCAAGTACTTCCAGTGCTATGTTGAATAGGAGTGGTGAGAGAGGACAGCCTTGTCTTGTGCCAGAATTTAGAGGGAAGGCTTTCAGTTTTTCTCCATTGAGGATAATATTTGCCACTGGCTTGTGGTAGATGGCCTTCACTATATTGAGAAAGGTTCCCTCCATTCCCATCTTGCTGAGAGTTTTGATCAAGAATGGGTGTTGGACCTTATCAAATGCTTTCTCTGCATCTATTGATATGATCATGTGGTTTTTATTTTTCTTGTTATTGATGTTGTGTATTATGTTGATAGATTTACGGATGTTAAACCAGCCTTGCATTCCTGGGATGAAACCTACTTGATCGTAGTGGATGATCTTCTTAATGAGGCATTGAATCCTATTTGCCAGGATTTTGTTGAGGATCTTTGCATCTGCATTCATCAGTGATATTGGTCTGTAATTTTCTTTTTTGGTAGCGTCTCTGTCTGGTTTAGGTATCAAGGTGATGTTGGCTTCATAAAAGCTATTTGGAAGTGTTTCTGTTTGTTCAATTTCATGAAAGAGTCTTGCCAAGATTGGCAGTAGTTCCTCTTGGAAAGTTTGATAGAATTCATTAGTGAATCCATCTGGACCTGGGCTTTTGTTTTTCGGCAGACATTTGATTACTGTTTTAATTTCATCAATGGTGATGGGGGTGTTTAGATATGCTACATCCTCTTCCTTCAACCGTGGAAGATTATAAGAGTCCAAGAATTTATCCATTTCTTCCAGGTTCTCATTTTTAGTGGCGTAGAGTTTTTCAAAGTAGTTTCTGATTACCCTTTGAATCTCTGTCATATCAGTAGTGATCTCTCCTTTTTCATTCCTGATACGAGTTATCAAGTTTCTCTCTCTCTCTTTCTTTGTTAGGTTTGCCAGTGGTCTATCAATCTTGTTTATTTTTTCAAAGAACCAACTTCTGCTTTCGTTGATCTTTCGGATTGTTTTTTGAGTTTCCACTTCGTTGATTTCTGCTCTCAGCTTTGTTATTTCCTTCTGTCTTCCTGTTCTTGGGTCCTTTTGTTGAGCATTTTCTAGTTCTATTAGCTGTGTCATTAAGCTACTCAGGTAAGCTCCTTCTTCCTTCCTGATGTGTGCTTGCAAAGCTATAAATTTTCCTCTCAGTACTGCTTTTGCTGTGTCCCATAAGTTCTGAGAGTTTGTGTCTTTATTGTCATTTGTTTCCAGGAACCTTTTTATTTCCTCCTTGATTTCATCTCGGACCCACTGGTTATTGAGCATGAGGCTGTTTAACTTCCAGGTGTTAAAGTGTTTCTTCTGAGTCCCTTTGGAGTTCACAAATAATTTCAGAGCCTTGTGGTCAGCGAAGGTAGTCTGCAAAATTTCTATCCTCTTGATCTTATGGAGGTATGTTTTATGTGCCAGCATGTAGTCTATTCTGGAGAATGTACCATGTACATTGGAGAAGAATGTGTATCCAGGTTTCTGGGGATGGAGTGTCCTATATATATCCACTAGGCCTCTTTCTTCCATTTCTCTCCTCAGGTCTAGTATATTCTTGTTGGGTTTCAGTCTGGTTGACCTGTCCAGTGTTGACAAAGCCGTGTTTAGGTCCCCCACAATTATTGTGTTGTTGTTGATATTATTTTTCAGATTTGTCAGCAGTTGTATTAAATATTTTGCTGGCCCCTCATTCGGTGCATATATGTTTAGGAGAGTGAATTCTTCCTGCTCTACGTACCCCTTGATTAATATAAAATGTCCGTCTTTGTCCCTTACAACATTCCTGAGTATAAAGTTTGCATTATCTGATATTAGTATGGCCACTCCAGCTTTTTTATGGGTGTTGTTTGCTTGGATAACTTTTCTCCAGCCTTTTATTTTGAGTCTATGTTTGTTCTGACTATTCAGGTGCGTTTCTTGTAGGCAGCAGAAGGTTGGATTGAGTTTTTTGATCCATTTAGCCACTCTGTGTCTCTTAACTGGTGCATTTAGTCCATTGACGTTGAGAGAAAGAATTGTCCTGGGATTTAACGCCATCTTTATTTCAAAATTTGGTGTGTCTTTTGGGTAGTCTTGTCTTAGATTAGGTCTTTCAGTTTTTCTCTTAAGACTGGTCTTGTGTCTGTGAAGTTTCTGAGCTGTTTTTTGTCTGTGAAACCATGTATTCTTCCATCAAACCGGAAAGTGAGTTTTGCTGGGTATAGTATTCTGGGTGAATCATTCATTTCATTCAGTCTTGTCACAATATCCCACCACTGCTTTCTGGCATTGAGCGTTTCTGGTGACAGGTCTGCTGTAAATCTCAGGGAAGCTTGCTTGAACATGATTTCCCCTTTTGATCTTGCTGTTTTCAGAATTCTGTCTCTATCTGTGGGATTTGTCATTGTGACTAGGATGTGTCTTGGGGTGGTTTTTCTGGGGTCTCTTTTGGTTGGTACTCTTCGGGCATGCAGGATTTGATCACATATATTCTTTAGCTCTGGAAGTTTCTCTTTAATGATGTTCTTGACCATTGATTCTTCCTGGAAATTTTCTTCCTGGGTCTCTGGGACTCCAATGATTCTTAAGTTGTTTCTGTTGATCTTATCATAGACTTCTATTTTCGTCTGTTCCCATTCTTTGACTAATTTTTCCATTGTCTGCTCATTTGCTTTAAGTTTTTTGTCCAATCTCTCCTGCTGTATGGAATTGTTATGTATCTCATCTTCCACAGCACCAAGTCTATTCTCAGCTTCTGATACCCTGTCCCAGAGCTTATCCATTTTGTCATTCACTTCGTTTACTGAGTTTTTCAGGCCTGTTAGTTGACATGTTATTTCAGTTTGGAGTTTTGTCATTTCTGCCTTCATATTTTCTTGGTTCTTATTAGTGTTCTGTTCAACTCGATCCATGGTTTCTTGGAGTCTGTTGAGCACCTTCCATATTGCTAGTCTAAAGTCCTTATCTGAGAGGTTGATTAGTTGTTCAGTCATTATCTGGTCCTCAGAATTGTCATCTTCATTCTCTATGTCTGATGCTGGCCTGCGCTGTTTCCCCATTGTCACATTTGTATTGTGGGTTTTTCTACGTGTTGTAGTGGTATTCATTGTCTATATGATGTTGGCAG